>NC_055970.1:28594624-28894624 GCF_018492685.1 Alosa sapidissima
CTGTGAGGTAGCAAGCCGAGGACACCCGGCTCTGTCTGTGGTCAGACTCTCTCCCCTGACAAAGGCAGGGGCAAAGGAGCCCGAGAGCTGGACTCTCCTCCCCCTCTCTCTCCCTCACTGTGGGGAGGGGACAGAGTGTGTGTGTGTGTGTGTGAGTGTGTGGGGGGGGGGGGGTGAATGGGACCAGCCAGTGACCTCAGGCAGAAAGAATGTCCCCGTTTGCTCAGGCCTCTCTTTCTTTCTTTCTTTCTTTCTTTCTTTCTCTCTCCCGCCCTCTACCTCTACCCCTGTGTTTTGTCTCTTTTGCTCTGTCTCTCCCTGTTCCTCTTCCCCTCTTGGTGCACCCACCCAACACAAGTTGGTCAACTTCATCCACAACTGTTTTAAAAAAAAACAACAACAAAAAAAAACAGAAGAAGCAGGAATGCTCACCCAAGTGGCACTTTATCGAGAAAGAAAAGTAGTCATCTGTAATCTTTGCGCGCTGAACAACACTTCATCAGTAGCTTCTCATGTGGTGGCGCGTTAATGATTTCTCCCACCTCACCTCCTGTGTGAAGAGAATCATTCATTGTCAAAGCTATTTGTGTGTTGCTCCCTGCGCCTGCCACCTCGGTGGCTTCTGACTCTTTGTGTGAATGTCGCAAGAGTGTAAATTTGGGCGCTTAAAGAGCATGGGGGCGGGTGGCGAGTTGGGTGTGGGGCATCACTTTCCCATGCTGAAACCCCCATAAACTGGATGGCAGCTCCGGACAGCAATTAAAGCGGACTAATCCTGCCCGATTCATGAGGTCTGTCCGTGTGCTCTGCCTGCCAGGTTGGGTGAAGTCATTTCGCTCCCATTTAAACAATTTGAATGGGCACCCATCAAAATAAAAGCTTGCATGGGGTTGCAAAGGCCAAAACATGTGGGGAGGCATAGGGACAGGGGGGGGGTCTGTGTTCATCTCTTCTCATCTCGTACTAGCTTCTTCCTCCCCTCACCAGCTAGCTGGCATTCAGGCTGGGCCTGATGATTCACTTCAAAGGCCTTCATGAGCAACTCTGGTGCTGTGGTATGCTTGTACTGCAAGGTCACGGTCCGATTCAGTGGAGCTCCATGGTAGTCTGTCATGATGATTGGAATACCACAGAAATTCCAGCATGTGAAGAAGAAAAAATCCGGCTTTACGGGAAAGACTGCCACGACCTGGGTGGGGGCGGCAGATTTTTCCTGCCATGTGTTTGATAAGATGTAAAGAGGGCAGTGAGGGGTGGGGAGTGTTTGGTCCAGATGGTGAGGAGTCAGCCCTGAGTCTGCCGACAGGCCTCCGAGTGGGAGCTGCACACAATGGCCCCAAGCTGGGGGAGGTGTGGTGGCCGGATGGGCCTGAATTGTTGCGAGCTCTTTTGCTTTTCCCTGGCCTGAGCCCAGTGGCTGTGCTGGGGGGAGGCAGATGTGGGCCTCCATGTCAGCTCTCTTGGTTGTCCAGTGTGTTCCCCTGGCACCTGTCTGAGTCTCCTCCACTGCTTGTGGACATGTGGGTCCATTGTTGTGAACGTGTGGCTTTTGTTGACTATCAGCAGAGCTGACTACCTAGTGCTTCATGTGGGACTCACTTTGTTGTCTTTTTGGGTCTTGGTCACGATAAAGAGGTGTCTCTGTCACTATCCTGGTATTGTATTCCTGTTTTACACATCAAGACAAAAGAACAGTCATGATGCCTGGCTGTGGTATTGGCATGGTAACCAGAGCTAGTTTTGAGGTTTCTTCATGTTTGTCTGTTTGTCATTGCAGGGAGACGACTGAGGGGGAAAGCCTTCTACAACGTGAACGGGAAGGTCTACTGTGAGGAGGACTTTTTGGTGAGTATGAGTGCATGCACTGTGTGTGTGTGTGTGTGTGTGTGTGTGTGTGTGTGTGTGTGATATGCTAAGTACAGGTTGTGACCAGTAACATTTTCTACTGTCATTACTTTGTGTGGAGAGGAAAAGGGGGGATGTTCTGCAGATTCTTGAACTCTCGAGAGGGACCAGATGCCATGGCCTTCTAAAGCTGATCACCACCCCCCAATTCCCACTAATTTCCCCTCATTTCCCTGAGGGTCACGCGTCCCCATGAGGCCCCAGCCCACTAATTACGTGCGGAGCGGGAGTGGCTGGGCCGAGCTGCTGCAGGTCTCACTCTCCTGAACTCCCAGCCCACACTTCTGTCAGAGACATGCTGGGCTCATTTTGCCCAGACTCTAAAACCCACCTCCACATCACAAAATCACATGTAGTACATGTGTGGATAAGTGTAGTGGTATTCTTTGTGAAGGCTCATTATCAGTTATTAACTGAAAAAAAAAAAAAGAGTCTTATGTTGTATTCCAGAGATGAGACAGACATTCAGCCTCTGGCTCCTCATAACTGATAACAGGGTTTGGTATATTCGGATGTGATGCTAGAGGCCTTTAAATTCCCATCGAGTGTTCTCCTTAAACATATACTGGACATGATGGAGCCTCCTTCCCCCCCCCCCCTCTCCGAGTGACCAGTGCTGTCCTTGCAGCACCAGTGGTCCAGCAGATGGTAGCGTCTTTAGAGGCAGAAGGGTTTCCTGGTATTGACCAGCTCTCCTCCCTCCTCCACCTGCTCATCCTGCCCCACCTCACCCCCAGACACTGCCCCCGTCCAGGTCACGACCTCTGGGTCCAGATGGGCAGCCTGGTGGGTATGGCTGTGGAGCCTCATCCCAATGGCCTTCTGTCTGCCTTTTCTTGGCTCTCTGTGGCATTGTAGTGCTACTCATGTTTGTCAATGCTTAAAAAGCAACGCGGCTGTATCAGCTGGAATGTAAAATGAAAAGGGCTCTCAGTCAGGGATGCCAGCACAGTGTCATGCGCACTGCCTGGTGTGGGCGCTGAATCCCACTCTATATTCAGAACAGAAAAAAGGTGGCATTTTCAGACGATGAACTCTTGTCACAAAATGGAAATCCATGACTTGAGGTGATTAACTACCCAGCTGCCAATTCAGAGCTCGAGCCTCAAAGATTGCCCTCACCTGCCGTGCCATTTGAAGTGGCGTGTGTTTGAAACGAGCTGATGAAGGCAGAGAGGGCAGCACTGATGAGGGGGGGATGAGAGCATCAGGATGGAAGGAGACAGAGAGAGGAGGACTGCACGCACTCACTCAAACAGTCCCTCTGCCCACTCAGCTTAATGTGGGGGAACAGAATCTGTGCTCTGTAACCAAGAGCAAGAGAAAGACTTTGAGAGAGAACAAGAGCAAATGGGTGAAGCTCCTGCTGTAGGAGTAGTGCTGGAGGAGAGCAGTGGCTCAGAGGAGAATACACCAGAGAAGTGGTGTCTGGTCCGGTCAGAACAGTAGCGCAAATACAATGGTTGGCCGTGGAGGGATCTTCTGCATGCGTATTCCTGCATAAGGCGTCTTTACTAATAGAGGATTTTGTCCTTTGCAGTACTCTGGCTTCCAGCAGACAGCGGAAAAATGCTTTGTGTGTGGTCACCTCATCATGGAAATGGTAAGAATGATAGAAGCACTTATGTAACGCTGAGTTGTCCCGTTATTCGGAATTAATGGACAAAGGAGAGGCAAAGAACTCCCCAACGCAAGCGCGGGGGAAGTTTCCTCCGCCCAAGTCCATTAATTCCGTATAACAGGACACCTCAAAAATAGCTCGCAAAAGAAACAAGCGGTTCTGTTTAAAAAGAAGCCGTTTTAAAAAGTTTGTTCTTTAGCCCTATAACAGCAATAACATGGACAGTTAGCTTGTTTACAGTTGGTTCCATTGTTGCGAAGCCTGCTTCTAGGCTCAACCGTTGTCCTACTATGGTTGTTATAGTTACCATTCATAAGCGTTGATCTGGAACAGTGATTAAACTTTTTTCCAGATCTACTTCATAGGTGTCTCGTTATTCAGAATTAATAGCCCCCCCACCAGCCAATCAGAAAAGAGTATTTCTTCTCTCTGGGTGATAATAAAATATAATGCTTGTCCACACTGCCAACGATAACAATAACAGTAAAAGCTACAGTTTTAAGTATCACTCTGGCTAACAATATCAACAGTGTCTACACCACATGCTATAATAACAAAGACATGAATGATATCATTGGGGATCGCTTTCATAGCAAATTTGTGAACAATAGAAACTCTTATAGCCAATCAGAATCCATCGAATTTTAGACATCACAATGAACATCAAATAATGAACATGAAGAATATTCCTGACTTTCCTTATTGTTGATCAGTGTGGACATTAATATTGTAATAATTGCAGTTGTCTTCATTGCTGTTGTTGGACAGTGGACAGGCCTATACTCCATATGCTCTCTCTCTCTCTCTCTCACTCACACACACACACACACACACACACACACACACACACACACACACACACACCCACTCTTTATTTTTTTTTCTTCATTCATTGGCAGATCTTGCAGGCACTGGGCAAGTCCTACCACCCCGGCTGTTTCCGCTGTGTGGTCTGCAAAGAGGGCCTGGATGGTGTGCCATTCACAGTGGATGTAGAGAATAACATCTACTGCGTGAAGGACTACCACACGTAAGGCTGGCCACCACTCAACAGGCACCCTCCCTTGTTTTCAGTGCAGGAGATTCTCGAGCCCATTTTCCAAAAGGGGCTTTTTAAAAAAAGAAAAAGGCATCATGTGTCAGTAGCAGATTTACTCGTGCCTGCAGAGCCCACTAAATATTCCGATCATATTCACTTTTTATAGACAGCTAAAAAAATGAGCGTTGTACCACATGTTGATAATCAAAGACTTTGTGTGTAACTGATGAAATTTTGACATGTGTTTTTTTCCCCACAGGGTTTTTGCACCAAAATGTGCCTCCTGTAATCAACCCATCCTGCCTGCTGAGGTGCTAATCTGTTTGGACTTTTGTGTTGGTTTCAGATGAGTATGTTTTGCAGTGCTGACCACTAATGTGTGTGTGTGTGTGTTTTTGCACATACTTGTTTTTGCATATAGGGCTCTGAGGAGACCATTCGTGTTGTGTCAATGGACAAGGACTACCATGTGGAGTGTTATCACTGTGAGGTAAAAACAAATACTGTCATCCAAACTATTCCTCTGCACTGACACAGCTGGGTAGTCAGTTATGCTGTCCAAAGAGACTCTTCAATATCTGTTTGTGAGTATGTGCTTATGTGTGTGAATGTGTGTAAAAGTGTTTGTAAGATTGAGTTTGTATGAGATCTATCTATACAGGTAGGTGTGTGTGTGTGTGTGTGTGTGTGTGTGTGTGTGTGTGCGTGTGCGCGTTTGTGCGTCTGTGTGTGTGCGTTTGCGCGTGTGTGACCGCTATAGAAGCAGAATGAATGTCTGCTCGTTGTTGAGAGAATGAGTGAAATGGTGAATCATTGACCAGGACATTCCTGTGGTGAGCCATGACACAGCTCTGGTGAACTTGTGAAACTTCAGGTCATCTGTAAATAGATTACTCAGATAGCAGATTTGCTGTTGGTCACTAAAATATGTCATGCTTACATGATCTCCCCCAAATTACCCAATGCCAAGACATGGCTTCTGTCATGAAATGAAATGATTACTTTATAGTTTTGAGAGACCTTCTTAAATAGTGTTTGGTTTATGTTAACTGATCCTGGTGTGTTTGTCCTCTGTTTTTCATTACATATGTGGCATGTTACTTTCCCGGGGGCAAGTAAAAGTGTCACCCTGTCACTGTTTTACGTTAGTTAATAATGAAGGCCATTTCTTCCTGGGTGATCTTAAGAAAGGGCTGACAAGCATCTTAATCTTTAACCAGAGATGACGCATAAGCAATAAATGACTGCTCAGTATGCTAGGCAAGACTCGCCTGAGGTTGGGAATTTATTTATGAATACCCATCAGGATGGGTGCCTCTGAAATATGACAGGCCAGTTGTTTTTAGTGTAAACCCTTCACTCTAGCGTGCTGGATGTATTGGATTTTTTTCCGTATAAACAGTTTTGCAAAGGGAAACATAGCCTCATATGCAATGGGATCTACAGTGATGAATGAAGTTTTATATGGTTGCTCAGGCATAATACATCATCCTATATTTGTGTGTGTGTGTGTGTGTGTGTTTGTGTGTGTGTGTGTCTGTGTGTGTGTGTGTGTGTTTGTGCAGGACTGTGGGCTCCAGCTGAATGATGAGGAGGGCCATCGCTGTTACCCTCTGGAGGGTCACCTGCTGTGTCACGGGTGCCATATCCACCGGCTGAAGGCCCAGGCGCCCGCTCACCCTCCCCCCAGCTACCCCCTGCACGTCACTGAGCTGTGAGCAACCCCGGGCAAAGGAGAGGGAGAGGGAGAGAGGGAGAGATGGAGAGAGAGATGAAGAGATGCCAAGCACTGAAGGGGAGGAATTAACTATTTGAGCAACCATTTTTTCCACCTTGTGGAGAAAAGGAGTGGACACAAAGTCCTCATTTCAACACACACATTTTATATATATTAAACATAAATATATATATATATATTATATATGTATATGTGCACACACTCGCTATATATATATATATATATATATATATATATATATATATATATATATATATATATATATATATATATATATATAATATACATACACACTCTTACATGCACAAAAGCTCCCTCCACTAAAGAATGAGGCTCTCCCACCCAAGCAGGCCTTGGCAGCCAACCTCTCCCACCGCTGTGACCTTACGTTCCCCTCCACACCACTGGGGCTGGAGTCCCATGTCCCTTCCAGCACATCCTCCTCTCCTCGCTTTCTTGGCCTTGGAGGCATTGAGAAAGAGGCCCCCCAGCGCAGGCAGAGGCCAGGTCTGACGTCAGCACTGTGACCCCACGAGCAGAGCTCTGGCAGGGGATGGACGAGAGCAGGGTGGAGAGCAAGAGAGGGAATGTGCCTTCTCTTTTTACCCCCCCCCCCCCCTTCCCCATTCCTGCCTGCTGACCGAAGACATGCGGCCACCATGCCACCCAGGGCCTTCCCAGCCGCCAGCGAAACCCCGAAGCAACGATGTCCGGCACGCTGGCATCGTAGCCCACTGTGGGCAGAGGGAGAAAGAGAGGGAGAAAGAGAGGGGGAAAGAGAGAGACTGAGGGAGAAAAGTGGACATGCTGTGCCTTCCGAGTGGCCTTTTCATTCACACAGAATCCCGCACTTACTGCAGCGCCCCCCTGAGCCAGGGCCACACACAGCGTTGTGAGTGCCACTCGCTGGCCGCGCACCCCTCTCACGTCTGCACACACACATGCACACACACACACACACACACACACACACACACTCAGCACCAGGTGCTGTAGCTCAGCAGCCGATGGCTCTGCTGGACTTGGTGGCATTCATTCATTCATTCATTCATTCATTCATTCATTCATTCATTCCACATAGCTGTGATTTTGAAGTCCTGTGACCTTCGGAGATTTAAAAGCTGTGTCTTAACTATACCACAAAACTTAGGTGCACATAGATGGTCTATTATATATATATATAAATATATATATATATATATATATATATATATATATATATATATATATATATATATATATATATATATATATATATATTGCAGACATTTTCCACGTAAAGGACTTAGAAGTGTATTTTTCGTCTCTTTTTGCCTTTTGGAAGTGCTTATGTTTTGGCTGGACTGATCCATTCTAGGCCACAGAGGGGTCTTCTGTGGTCTCCTGTGTCTTCTGTGGCAGTCCTGCTCGCGCGGTTCACAGGTCCAGGAGCCCCTCCATGTGATCCCTGATTCACATGCTTCGCCGGCCCTTAGAGACTGGTGCTCTTAATACGTTCCAGACACTGGTTTGTCCAAGCAAAGACTGAAGGGGTCTGGGGAAACACAGGAAGAGAAGAGAGAGAGAGAGAGAAAGAGAGAGCGTCGCTCTGCTTGGTCAAGAAAGAACTCTTCTCATCCCTCACTCTTCTCCTGTAATGCCTTAAAGCAGAACGGTGCATATGTACGTGCAGGGATGCACGCTCAGATTCACTTTGCCTCTGGTGGGAGACTGCCCGCACTGTTTGCCATAGGCTAGTGACAGATGAAAGGTTGCCCTCAAATAGAAGTCTGGGAGAGCTGGTCTAGCCCAGTTCTTCTGGTAGGTATGTCCCTTAGCTGTCTCTTATGTCTGGGTGGGTGGGTATGCCAGTGGCTGGATCATGGCACAGGCCCACCTATGTACGTGTGTGTGTGTGTTTTAGTTTGTGTCTGTCTTAATGTGTGTGTGTGTGTGTGTGTGTGTGTGTGTGTGTGTGTGTGTGTGTGTGTGTGTGTGTGTGTGTGTGTGTGTGTGTGTGTGTATGTATGTGTGTGTGTTGTCATCAGCAGTGCCACCATAAGGTCTGGTCTGGTAATCGAAGCAGCTATGTCCAGTCTGCTGGGAAGTTTCTCTCTAAAACTACTGAATTGAACAGAGGACTGACTTCACACCATGGTGATGGAAACAGACAGGAGAGGACAGGCAGAATGACTATTTGTGTTTCTCCCAATTTGACCCAATATTCAATGAGATTATTTTACATGCAATGAATAGTTGTTTGGCAAACTGAGCAATTTTGTGTAATATATGCATTTCTATTAACTTAACTCACACTCATCACCCATTCATGGGTTATACTGAAGCTCACCATACCATCAGCTCCAAGAGGTGATATGGTCTTGCACTTGGATAATAGTGAGATTTTTTGAGATCTAGTCAAAAGCACAACCAACATTCCCCATCCCAGTGTACTCAGCCTCAAAGAACATTCACAAGAATCCGAGCAGTGCTTCTGAAGATTACACCCTGCTCAAAGATGTCTTAATATACTTTTTAAAAACAATTGTACTACTATTGCATAGCACACAGGTAGTTTCCCTGTACATAGAGCAGCTAGTTTTGTTTCATGCTCCATCAAGTAATTCCAATGAAAAGTAGCTCAATTTATTTCTCCTGTCATAGTAGATCTCCAAAAGCACATCTGACATCTGTTGTATCACTTTTTGTATTGTTTAATAATTGATTGCCTAGATGTTTCATGAACAAAAAGGAAAGTAGATTTATTTATCTAAACATGAAAAGTCTAAAGTTATTTAATGTATTAAAAGTTGGGACGTATCATTTAACCGTAGATGATATAATCTGCTTTTTCAATAAAGTGGTTTTGTAGTTAACTTAAGAGCGAGTGATGCCTTCTCTTTGATGTGGTTTTCTTTTGATGCTTTATATGTACACCACCAACTGAATCCAATCTACTTTTCCGTCCCTGCTTTGTTGGTACATGCTCAAACCAAACACATGACTTCTTGTAGTCCTAGAAAAGGAGCTAGCTGCCCTAAAGAAAACAGAGTGGGTAGTTGCAGAATGTCCTGACATCACGTGAAAGTCTCACGCTGTCTCCCAGTGGAGAGCTTGGACTTGGATTGTTTACCCTTGACTAGATCAGCATCAGATGGGAGAATGTGTGATTACGGCGGCTAATTACTTACCGGCACGCAAGTTTACTGTCAGTCATCTGACGGAGGGCTCCACAGAGAGATGACCCCTGGCCCTGCCCTGATGCCTGATAGGGAGCTCCCTCTGGCCCTGGCTCCATCTCCACGCCACCTCCTCAGAGCCGAGGCAGCTGGGATGGCCCAGACCCCACATCTCCAGCAGCAACACTTATTTATGCCAGTTAAGACATACAGCACCTTATCAGTGTCGGAAGACAGTTTCAAGTCACTGGTGGACTGCCTTCCCATCAGGAGCACTGTTGCAGCTGTGTCTGCTTTGTATGTAAATCCAGGCCAACTGGCACACATTACAACCTGCTCGAAGATTGTCTCCTCTCACGTCTATTTTTCTGGTGATAATCAGATTTTGGACACACTATGAGGCCAAATCCAATTGGGGGCGGGGGGTGAAGGCAGACTCCCTGTTGTGTTCTTTTGTGTATGTGAGCAGCTTTTAAGATTATGGGTACAATTTGACAACAACGGAGGTGACCATATTAGCATTCCGTTAAATTGTATTAGTGTTAATTGGGGCATGAAGGCCTTACATTTCCAATATGATACAGTTCTAGCTTCGGTTAAAGCAAACAGCCCTGTTGTGCATGGCTGTGAAATCCTGGCTCCCACCTGGATGTTTTTTTCTGTCATTGTATCCTTTATTCAAAGGAAGATAATATTTCACCACTTAAAGGCCAGGCATTTCATCTACTATGCCTCAGTGTAGTCTGTGGCCATGTTTACATATCATATAGAGGAGTGTCTCTTGTTTCATAGATGGTTTGTGGTTGTTGAGCATGCAGCAGATTGTCACGACTGCCATGTCCCTACATGTCACAGTGTCCATGCAGAGAGGTATAATTAAACTGCTGGCACAGCCATATGGGTACATCTTCAACTTGTGTCTCTGAGTGATTCATTCTCATCAGTAAGGGTAAGAGTTCCTCTTAATAAGCCTGATAGTTGGGATCTGCTGGTACCCTGACTGGTGACTGAAGTCCAGGACTACTGACAGTTAAGCCCTTACGTAGACTTGAGCTTACACTTCTCTCTCTCTCTCTCTTGCTCTGTCTCTCTTATATCCACATTATTGGTGTGACTATGGAGACGGAATGACAGATCAACAGGGCTGGAGCACAAAGCAGTCATTATGTGAGCTGGCTCATGGCTCTGCCATACCTCCGACTCAATGGTGAAAAAAATCAGGTGTGGCTGGATCTCGGGACAATCCTCTATTCCACTGTGCCACACACTGAAAGCTTTCTCTCAGGTGGAGAGTAACTACTATAACTTCTGGTGAAGGTGTCGCTCCCAGTGCATGTATTTTTCATAAATCAACTAAGCACCAGACAACAGGATTAGCATATTCACTCTGTGGTTATTTTATATTTCATGTTGCATTTATATTTCATGGTGTAATCTGTTTGCTAACAAAGTGTTTACTCCACCATAATATTCTATGGAAAAAAATACTGTGACACACCTCTTTCTCACTGATGAGAAGACTGTTAATAATGTATAAAATGTTGCCCAGTAGTTATAACCCCCCCCCCCCCCCCCCACACACACACACACTTGGTGTTTTGACCAAGTGGAAGCATTTAGGAACAACAGCAACTCAGCCACTAAATTGTAGGCCATGCAAAGTCAGAGCAGAGAGCAGAGAGCTGAATACTGAGGCACATGGTGTGTAAATGTTGCCAACTCACAAACTGCCTCTGACATCAGCACAAGGGAGCATCTCTAGCTTCATGTCATGGCTTCCATGGCTCATGAGCTAAAGTAGGTGTGGTGGCCAGGTGTCCCAATCATGTAAGGCAGCCTATTAAGACGAGTCCAATTTCACACTTGGTCTCTTTTTTCCTCTCCACTGTGAATTTCTGAACATGTACATTTGATCCCCTTAAAAATCCTTGGCTTTTTGGTGCCCATTCCCACCTGTCATTTCTGATGCATCATGTGCACCGGCATAATTGACATAATTGACGGCTCCACTTAACCAGCAACCTTAAGATAAGAACTGAAAACATTACAGCAATGTCGTCAACTTTGCAAAACCAAAAGGCTGCCATCAAAAGTAGTTTCACTCAGGCAGGCAGTAATCCCATATCAGCTACGAAGGCTGACTGACTGTCGCAGACTCCAGAGAGATGCTCTCCTGTCACACCAACATCTCTGACAGTCTCAGCGCTGCCACCCGGGGATGTCCAGCCACCCAGACGTGTCACCCACACAGCCGTGATCTATTAGCAGATGCTCGCCGCTGCCCACGCACTTCAGGCTAACCTTTCCATGACTCCCACAGCCGTGGGAATGTGGCGGGAGTCCAGGCTCAACAGTCCTCTTTTACGGCCCGTCACGGTCCACCCCCACCCGGGACATCAGAAGGGCAAATCACAGGCTGAAATGTGGGCTGAGAAAACAGGGCTGGTGGAGACAGAGGTCTGGCCTTGTGACGTCTCAGATCAGATGGTGACGATAAATCAGCCTGTAAAAACTGAGTGGCTTCACTCTGGACCCCAGTGTTTGATAGTCAAGCTTAATGATGCTCGAGCTTCCACAACCATCCTCCTACATCCCAGTACATATTCACACATTCATACTTCAAAGAAGGTAATAGCCTGCCACCCTGAATGCTCCATGAGATCCCTCTCAGAATGTGTTATCATTAAGCAGTCAAAAGCTGTTGTGTTATGTATGGTTTCTCTGGTGGGGACTTTGTCGAAGCCATTTATGTTGGGGCATTTCACTACACACAGAAAGAGGAGAGTCGAGTTCTGGGGGCTTTCCTTTGGCTTCCTGCCTTGACCAGTTCAATGACCAGTCAAACAGAGACGGCTTTGCACAACTCCTCCATCAATTCTCTGACCTGGAGGATAACTGGGATGATGTATCCATGTTGACCGCAGAACATCAAATAAACATGAGATTGACTTGTCACCAAGTGCTGGGAATGTAGGGGAAATGTTGGAGATTGCAGGCCAAAATCTCAAAACATTCAAATCTATTTCTTCCAAGATATTGTAATTCCCTTGTTCAATGACCTGCAATATCAATTCAAAATAGGCTACTGTTTGGTTTGTTTTATCTTCTTTTATAGACTACTGGTATTGATGCACTTAAAAGGTTTAAGACAACATGGGGACAAAAAGGAATAAGATATGTTATAAGACACCCACAACTGACCATTATAGCCTAGGCTGTATCCCAATTCAATTGGAACTGGCCACTATATGTGCTGACAGAATCCCTCTAGGATAGTCTAAGAAAAAAAAAAGCTTTTGGTTGGAACAACATGTCTGTTTATCCATGATCCAATCCCTATATATGGCTGTCAACATGTGCAGCAGCACAGTGGAGTGATTTGAGGGGAGCATGTTTATCTTCTTCATCAGTTTCTCTTTCTCCCCTCAGAATAAATTCAAATCTCACTTATGTTCTTTTCTACTGCCTGAAATAACTAAGACTAAGTTGTTTGAAGTAAAGTATTGTTGCTAGGCAACAGGCACTAGAAGCCCAACCACCAGTGTCGGGGGTCTCCGAGTTCTCTGCTAGGAGATTCAGTCATTTGTAACTGGCAGCATGATTCAAGCTGCCGGGGAGATTGCAAGCTTGTTGAAACTATGCTATTGTTATAGGAATAATTCCATTTATTTATGGTGTAATAACCATTAGGATATCATTAGGGTATAAAGAAAGGATATGTGTGTATCTGTGGAGCATTTACGTGTATAAATGTTCCTCTAACTCTTAACATAGGTAACTGTAGGCCTATTCAATTATCAAATTATGCTTTCCAGATTTGTTTAGTCCTGTGTTTGTTTTCCCCCAAACAGGGCCAATTTAGCAGGCAGTGATAGCTGGGGATTTGAGTTAGAGACCACAGAGAAGACCTTTGGCCTGGTGTTCCAGTCAGAAAATAAGCCCTGGGAGCTCCCATGGAAATGACACAATGCCAAGTCTGCTGGATGAGCGACATCTAGTGATACATGAATCATGGGTAATTTGATCTCAAAATATATATTGGATGCCTAAGGCTTTGCATCATATTCCAAGTGTTTCACATATGTCTGTCAGTGGTATCAACCAGATTAAGATCTCACAACAGTTAGTATATCAATGTCAAATGACAGAAAACACTAAAAGAACTAATTCATTACATTCATTCAACAGCGAAAGCAGTTCAATCTTGGGCCATTTTGCCTGACGTTGAGGTGAATTCTTAATAAAAACAAAAATCAGGTTTCTGAGTAATTAGATTCACTCTTTCCAGTAAAAATATCTATGGAAATGTTCCACAGCTCCCACACTTTGATGTCATATCTTTGATTTTACGGACAAGGCCATAGGACAAAGTACACCTCTTGCACATCCACAAGCTTGTTTGACCAAGGACTTTGACCCTCATAATCATTAACACTAATAACCCTTACTGACCCCCTCTACCATCTTCCTATTCCATTTGTCATAAACTGGAACATCAACCTCATCACTCCGGAACATTAGCCGCAGCAGGAACCCTAATCAAAAGTACACAGGACATAAAATGCAGACAAATGTATCCAACTCCATTTAATCTAATTAACACCAAGTAAACAAACAGACACTGGTCAAGGGTAAAGTGACTGTGACAATATTTATTCTTCAAGCCATTAAGTACCAGGGCAGCGTAATATGGCAGTAACCTGTTTCTCTTTCTGCGTTACCTACAAAGGGTGACTTACAGTGCAGTAAAATACAGCCGATCCCTTTCCTAGGTTTAGACACATAAACATAGTCAATTTACACAATGAACAGAGACTCAAGATTACACAATAAGTGATTACAGATACAGTTAGCTCTTCCACTCCAGTGCTAGGGAGTCGCTTGGCCATCAGCGAGCCAGGGCTCAGCTGGGCACTGCTGTGGGCTCCAGACCTGGGGGGGGTCGGTGGTGTGGAGAGGTGGGGTGGGGTGGGGTGGGGTGGGGCAATGTGGCTGCAGCGCCAGGCTCAGGCGGTGTTCTTCTTGAAGAAATTGATGAGACCGTTGGTGGAAGAGTCATGGGAGCTCACGTCACCAGCTGCTGTCAGCTCAGGCTCGATCTTCTTGGCCAGCTGCTTGCCCAGTTCCACTCTGTCAGGGGATGGAGACAATCAGGATCACACACACACACACACACACGATCACGGAGTGATCATTTAGAAAAACTAGGCCCATTTAGAAAACCTTAGTGAATGGCTGGTATAGCAAAAATAATGAATCCTTTTCAAACCACTTCCTCACTTATGCTCACATGGCCCCTTGAATGTCTTTGAAATGAAAATGCTATATGTCTGATAATACTTACCCCCACTGGTCAAAACTGTTGATCTCCCACATGACTCCCTGAACAAAGATTTTGTGCTCATACATGGCTGCAAATAAAAAAAGATAAATATTATTTCAACATTTGTATTGACAATAGTAATATTATATAATATAATAGGGGATAAGACCAAAGCCTTATAAGCCCTATATTATTGTCAACTTTCTACTTTAATTGTCTCAATATACACACACAAAGATCTTCCTTAAAGTAGAGCCACCACCATATGTTATTACAGTGTTGTCAGTCAGGAGCTAGGCCATGGCTTCCAGTATCCACTCACTCACCAATGAGAGCTCCCAAGGTGTACGGACTCAGCTTCTTGAAAATGATAGAGTTGGTTGGCTTGTTGCCTTGGAATACCTAGAAAACAAAATGATTTGTTGTGAACCACTAGCGCCCTCTGCTGCCGGTCCCAACATAATGCTCATTTGGCATCCATCCCTCCAGGGGGCACCACTGCCCTTATGCATGCTCAATGACTCACTTTGTGTGGTAGCAGCTTGTCCAGCGCCTCTCCACTCAGCCCTCCGGCCTCCAGCTCAGCCTTGGCCTCATCTGTGGTCTTTCCCTTCATCAGGGCCTCAGTCTGGGCCAGGAAGTTAGCCATCAGGATCTGGGGGGGGGGGGGGGGGGGGGCATAAAAGAACCTTAGTGGCTGCACGTAAAAGGTTGAGAATCAAGCAGAAGAGTACATATAAAGTCTGGTTGAACAGGCTTGATAACTTGAGACCAAGATGGAAGGTCAGATATTTTGTGTTATGATATTATGTTTTACCCGAAACAAGAAACACTCGAGCAAAAAGTAAAATGTACGAGACAGAGAAAAAGAGGACAGATGGCTGCAGCAGCCATTTCATAAATGGTTCTTCCGGAGGTACCTTGTGGTGCAGACTGTCTCTGATAGGGTGCTGGCTCTGGGCAGGAATGAGGAAGTCACAGGGAATCATGCGTGTGCCTGCAGAGGAGACAGACAGCCCGTTTCACATACACCATCAGTGAACACACAACCCACTGCACTGCATGCTTATGTTAAGCCTGTAACCCTCTGGGACAATGTGACAGGATGTGCACCTTGGTGAATAAGCTGGTAGAACGCATGCTGGCCATTGGTTCCCGGCTCTCCCCAAACAATGGGACCAGTGTGGTAGTCCACCTTGGCACCATGTTTTGTGATGTACTTCCCGTTGGATTCCATATCACCCTACATATACGGACATACAGATTTTTAAACAGAAGAGCAAACACTTTGCACACTCAACATATAGCAATGTTGAACTCAGGCACTCAAATGGCAACAACTCCGGAAATGAACTGAACAATTTAACTTGTAAATGTTCTAAGCTAGGGACAGTTGAAGAAACTAAAGCTCCGTCATGCACGCACCTGCTGGAAGTAAGCTGCAAAGCGATGCATATACTGGTCGTATGGCAGCATGGCATGTGTCTCAGCCTGGAAGTAGTTGATGTACCAGACACCCAGGAGAGCCAGAAGGATGGGGGCATTCTTCTCCAGTGGGGCGGTGCGGAAGTGATTATCCTGCAAGGACAGACAGGCAAGAGGATGGGCAATGGGCTGCACTGGCCTCTACAACCTATTTATGTCTAATTGGTATAACCCTGGGCTACAGCTACAGGTATCCACTTATACATGCTTTAACATGTCTTCAACATTTCATCAGTCTTGATCATGTATTTGCTATTCTAAGAAGCATTATAGTAAATGCTAATAAGAGGTACATACCATCCAGTGAGCTCCAGAGAGAAGCTTCTCAAAGTTCTCATAGCCTGAGAGAAATTGACAGACAGAAACACAAATTAGTTCTCAAGATCACTACACATCCCAATGTGCACCGTGCCTTTAAACTGATTTTGTACCTATGTGCAGGGCGATGGACAGTCCGATGGCTGACCACAGGGAGTAGCGTCCACCGACCCACTAAAATAATAACAAAAAAGACAGATTACTGCAAATGACCAATCACAATGATCAATGAAATGATGACCCAGATGTCATATCAATACTGATAAAACATCATCGAGGAAAATTAATGAAGCCCCTGCAGCTGAGACCCGAGTGGACAGAATGCTTGTAAAAGCCTTTCTTCACTTCAGAGGCATGACCACAAGTAACTAATGGTTTGTGACAGGAAGCTGTGCGCAGACAACATGTCTGCCCCCAGAGGGAGCCCCAGGCTCTAAAACTAGACCGAGCGAGCTGATAAACTATTTTTAATATCATTTCTATGTGGCCTTAAACAGACAATGCTATTAAAATTAACCTATCCAACATCAGATTAATATAATATATTAGCTAATTTTGCATTTGTTTGCAGAACGCTGATTATTTATCTCTACCAAGTTTAGAACAGAGTCCTTAATTAACTGAGGCCTTAATTCTTCAATTTCTGTCAAATATTGCACATTTCCAACATTATTTATCTAAACTGAAAAGATGAGGAAGAAAAATATGCAAAAAACTGTATTAAAATGGCTGCCTAGTTTGTCTCTGAAGACACATCAAGGCACACATGTGGATTTCCGACCTTTGATGAGACCTTTCCAGTGACCTCCAGCAGAGATAAGGTCAAGGATACATATAACATACAAGACCGGCTTCTGATTACCCAGCAGCTGCTATTCTTTGAGTCCAGCCACCTACTTCACAGGTCAAAAGACTATGCTGTATTTTTAGCCTCTGCCTCAGCCCTCATCAAAGTTCAAGGGTGACGGAGGAGCACTGAGTGCTCCTCATCATGGCCTCGATAGCAGCCGGCTATGGAGAGAGCTGGAGCCTGATCTGGGCTGCAGTCTTTCCAGAGTCTGCTGCAATTGGAGACCATAATCTGGACACTTACATCCCAGAACTCGAACATGTTGTTGGTGTCAATGCCGAAGTCCTTCACTTTGGGCTGCAAAAGACCAGGAAGCACAGCAATAAGATACAAAAAGGCTTTGGTTTATACAAATTAAATAGCAAAATCTCCTTTTATAATTTTAAGAAACAGGAAGGCACACTTACTGCATTGGTAGAGAGAGCGACAAAGTGCTTGGCCACAGCAGAAGGCTGGTAAGGGATAAGAGTAAAGTTGAAGTTGAAGTTTTCACCACACATTTATTTCAATGTATGTGCATATATATTCGATTCAGTAACACAGCAAACTCACATCATTTGCGGATTTAAGGAACCATTCTTTGGCAGACTCAGCATTGGTGATGGTCTCTTGGGTGGTGAATGTCTGCACAAAGAAAATGGTAATACAAAAAAAAACAAACAAAAAAAAAAAATCACACACTTACAAAACTGTTTTCATCATACGCAAGGGAGTTCCCCCACCCCCCCTGGCATCAAGGCCAACGTCTGTTTTCAGAGCCTTCCAGACTCCATTCTAGACTGTATTCACTATGAGGGTGTAATACGGCAGGACCCAGCATGCAGCCACGCGGAAGCAACAGATTCCTTTGTTGGAATCTTCCATTTTATAGAGCAAATGTGGCACAGGCTGAATGGAAACTTCCACTGTGAGACGTGCTTTTCAAAGCTAAAAAGTGATTCAAGTCATTGCAAATTCCACAGGGAATTCAAGATTTATTCTAGCATAAATCTGTAAAATTAAGTTTTAGTGGAAAGTACAAAATGAAGTTGCAACCTACACCAATCTACCTTTTAAAAAGCAAAACTGAAATCCAAGTAATGTGGGAAAATAGGAGGAAGTGCTCCACTTCAAACTTCAACTGTGCAAGAACTCACTATGCAATGTGTTTGTGAATACTCAAGTATGTCAACAATAACAAAAGGATTATGAATTGTGATGATACACACAATATTTTAATGTTATAAATACTGTTGCTCACATATATTGTTGCTGCTTGTTAGTTGAATCCAAATGATGTGTTTTTATAAATGAATAGATTATTTTGTTGCTATATGATAATGCAAATAACCGATAAACATACTTGTCCCTCTCACTAGCTATCCAGGCTATTCAAGAAGTTGTGTTGCCTCCATAAAAATACAAACAGCTTGCACTGCAAGACATGTCCAATATATTGCTGAAAAACAGTGTGCCACAGTTGTTAGGTAAGTTTGTTGGATGTCAGCCAGTTAGCTTGCTGGTCTTAAGACATACTCTCCATGGTGCAAACTTATGCACTGTTGACAAAACACAAAGCACAATGGGTCCTCTTAAATAAGCAGGTTCTCAGCTTCTGTGACAATAGGGAGATGCCATCTTTAAATCTTTTGGCTCTTGTTCCTCTGAGACATGTACTTCCTACTTCCTTAACATGTTTGTCACCAAATGCTGTCTGTAAAAAGAGGTCTAGTACCTTGGAAGCGACGATGAACAAGGTGGTCTCTGCATTGAGCTCAGCCAGGGTCTTTGCAATGTGGGTGCCATCGATGTTGGAGACGAACCACACACGGGGTCCACCTTTAGAGTAGGGCTTCAGAGCCTCAGTGACCATCAATGGGCCCTATTGCAGAACATATTTTCATTTAGAAAAGAGACCTCAACACCACCATCACTACTACTACTAATGGTCATTTGTATGCAACTAGTACTGCTGCTACTACTACTGCTGCTACTATAGAAAAACAAGAGCTCTTAATGACAAAAACGTTCTCACCAGATCAGATCCACCAATGCCTACATTGACCACATCTGTGATGGCCTTTCCGGTGTAGCCCTTCCATTCACCGCTGCGCACTTTCTGCAGCAGAAAAGACAGACAGGCAATGAGAAACCTCCACTGGCATCTTGACTCTACAGATTCCTGAGGTAGCTTTGTGTAATCCCAGCTCCAACGCTCATACTCACATGACAGAAGCCCTTCATCTTCTCCAGCACTTTGTTCACCTCAGGCATCACATCACTGCCCCCGACCTGGATGGGGGTGTTGGAGCGGTTCCTCAGGGCAATGTGGAGCACTGCACGGTTCTACACACATGGGGAGGAGATGTCTGTTAGCTTCGCTTCACTTTGTGGGTGGCAGGCTATATACGCTATCTAGTTGAGGCTATTGTTTTTCCTTAAGCAATAGAGGAATCACTAGGGAATCAATATTCCAAATAGTTCTTGTAACCCTCAACTTGTCACCATTTACAAATTATAAAGGGTCAATTCTGTTTGGAAAAATTCCATTCTGATATACTGTCAATGTTCAGTCCCACCTTCACAAACAATACTCAAACACTGTAGATAATTTCAACAAGTGGGAATATGGTACAGAAGATAATGGCAAATGAGAACTTATTCCCCTTTGTAACCATAATCTGCCTTGATCTTTGCAATCAGAGTTTGTAGTGCCAAGATATTCACCTCAGTGAAGTTGATCTTCTCTCCAGCGAACATCTTATCTCTGGCAGCCTCCACGCCTCTGGACTTGGCCTATAAGAGATCACAAAATGATAACATAGAAAGATGTTAAAAATACTGTTAGGTTACATCAGGCTAAAATGTGTTTTGGAATCAACCACAGCTGCCTGTTACCTAGGGGTCTGCTATTGTTAACTATCCAAAAAATCACACACCCAAATACAGGAAAATAAATACTCTTCCTAGCCCCACTAAATGGAATGGCACATTTTAGGGAGTAGGCTATTACAGACCCTGGCAAGAACTTGGTCAGAAAACCACAAAAACAAACCCACTAAAAACAGTTCTATGAGTCCTGTCATCCCCCTACATTTTAGGGCATACTTTTAACCAATATTCACAGAGTGATTACCAGTTCCAACAGCATTGCCATGACTTCCTCATTGATGAGATTCTTGGAGTAATCAAGAAGGATGTCTCCATCTTCTGTGTTTAATGTCAGGCTATTGACACATATAACGAAATGGAAGACAATTAGCTTTTTATATAGGAAATACATACGAATCTGTTTTAGTAGCCAGCTATTCTCGCTGTCTGATACAGAAAGACTCCAACTATGTGTGCACAAAGGACATCATGTTCATGCACCTTGCGGACCGCAATGGGAAAGGCGTGGAGGCTGCAGGATACGGCCTTCCTAGAAAGGCGATGTGCTATGTGCTTTAATCTCACACTTTCAGCACAGGTGCAATCGTATAGGATAAGATGTGCGCGTATGCACGTAGGGCATGTGCACTGGATCAATAGGGAGCTTATAATAAACCAGGATTTACTTCTGCACTTCACAAAACAGAACAAACGTGACACGTAGACTTTCTTTTTAACCAACCCATTTGCTCTGTATGGCTACATTTGTGAGTGCAATAATTACATAGATCGATCAACATCACACTTGTTACAGGGACGTGGAGACAGGATGTGTAGCCTACGTGACTGCCGGGAGCATGTAACAATTGAGTCCATGCGCAGATCTTAGTCCATGAGTCATCCAAGTCAAACATAAGGAAATATGGACGTAATTATCAACACCATTTTCAAATATGTATCTGACAATAGAAAACATAAAGTAGGCTGATTTACAAACTGGAGAGGTTAGTCCAGAGTAATGACAACGAGTTGCATAATACTGATCACGCGTCAGATGGTAGGCTACAAACCTTCAGAGCCCGCCCCTTACACGCTCACTCAATGACATTTTTTACATTTCAGACATCATTGAACTGAAATACTCAACCCATCATGACCTAGCTGTATCAGTTTGTTTAGAAACGGCGCCGTTTACCTGTGCTTGCTGAACCTGTCCTTGTCAGCTTCGAACATTTTCCTCATATTGAGGTTCCCAGCATTGGACTTGTACCATTGCTCGAGTTTCTTGTAGCTGGCATCACTAGAGAGTCCCATTCTGTCTGATGTTCGGTTTGTTCCTGTCTACTTGCCGACCCTGGCTGACTGAAATAGATGCAAGTGTGAAGAATGATTTTGAAGGGCAATTCCGCTATTGCCTTCCGCAACAGACTCGTATGCTCTTCCAATCGTTGGGCACCAGAATGCTCCTCCTACAGTGACGATAAAGGAACCACAGGGTCCATGCGCAAGCCAGTAGTCCAACGCGATCAAATATCTAAAAAACTTTCTCTTTCACTGTGAATTTGCCCACGAGGAAAGGTGCATTAGAGTTTTATCATTAGCTCATCATTCAAAAGAATCATGAAAGTTGTAAAGATGTGTTTTCTATTTTTTCACAGAGCTCCCAGCTTAGCTAGGCCTGGTGCTTCTTAAATTATTTTTACAATGGGGAACTTGAAATAAAGTTGTATAATGGCATGTGTCTTAATACTTATCTGTCCTCATCTTGTGCGCATCTTTTTTTATTATTTGGTCAGTAGCCTACATCACCTCCAGGCTACAACATGGTAGGCTAAAGCCCTCTAGCGCCTGTGTGTTATATTGCAAACAGGCCACCAATACGATAAATGAAATAGAATATTTGGAATAAACATTTGCTGTTGTCTTATATTTACAAATATAGGCTACAATGTATATGACTGCATGCTGTATGATTAGCCTACATGAAAACTAACTACATTAATACAGATTTACTAGCCTAATGCAGGATTGTTAAATGTAATGATTCGATGAAATTACAGGCTATTGATACATTAGGCTGCAGTGCATAGCGGTTAAGTAGGCTAGGACAAGAGTTTGTATTGTCAGTGTTTTACAAAACATATGTTGCTATAAATGGAAGTGGATTGCAAATAACCATTAACTGCACAGACACGTTTTTCCTGCTTGTAAGACAATTTAATTTACATTTAATGTCAATAAATATCAGCTGAAAGCATGAGCTCTTTCAATGTTATTTGTAGGACAAAGCGTTGATCTTGATGGTTGATGGTTTTAGTTAGGTAATGATCATGTACAACAAAGTTGTAAACTTACACCTCTGAATTCTGTTTTATGATCAGGTGGGCCAAACGCACACTTTTCTGTCACCTGACTTTAGAGGACTAACATTTTAAAAACATATTACTGTTGCAATTTATTTATATTTTAAAGTAAAATAATATGTTTCCTGAACAATTACACCTTTTTGCACCATCATTATGACAGTATTTGTTTTTAAACAATTTTATGAATTCCCAGGCACCACAAAAATGCCCGTCCCAACTGTCAAGTACAAAGGCAGAGGGCAATATTTTTAAGTCAAAAACATGTTTTTTATTCAGTTAAATTGCAATAACATAACTATCAAATATATTATATGCATTAGATAAAAATACAAAATGCTAATTAAATATTACAAATAAAATGATAAGAATTTATGTCCCATGGAGTCATGTCACTGGTGTTACTTTCACCTATTGTCAATTGTCGCCCACACACACACACACACACACACACACACCACATCTTCACTGTCATCACTCACATACATCATGCATCCAGTACTCTGCTTGCAATAGTAAGTCCCTGCTCCCCCCCCCCCCCCCCCCACACACACAGCACATTATTTCATCAGGAAGCTTCTCCAACACACATCCCCAACATACTTACAGCACACTGCCTCCCCCTCTTCAGCAACAACTAAAAGTGTTAGTATAAACAGATAAATAGTTTAGATTAAAGACTGAAAGGACGTCTTGTTCAGATGGAGATTATTCAATCTTTCTATCAAAGGGATGCTCAATAGCAAAACACTGGAATGAAGGGGTTTCGACAAGCAAAAGGGGACCAACTCCTTGAGGTAATTTGGAGCTACGCCAAATTAAGGCTGAGTGGCTTAGTTTTATCTGCACTGTCTTTGATGGGGAGAAGGCGGATTTAGTAATGTGCAAAACACTGAACTGTGCACCATTATCTGCAAATGAGCATACTGACATTCCAAATCTACAAGCCATAGTTATTTGCACACAAAACAATCACACCCTACTTGTGGAAGTAACTAACACACTAGTAGGTTGTTCTGCTCTGGGTGAAACAATGAATCATTTTTTACATTACATGTGGCTGACGCATTTTTAGCCAAAGCGACTAACATGGTAAACAGTTTAAGTTTTAAAGCAATTCAACAATTAAGACCATTTAAAAAAACCGTAGCGTACGAATAAGTGCATCAGTGAGTGCTGTTTTTAACAGTTACGTGTCAGTTCAAGACGGCTGGTAAGTTCTAGGATCAGCAAGACTTGTAAGTGGTGCTATGAGAGATGTTCTCTAAAGAGCTGGGTCTTCAGGAGTTTTTTGAAAATGGAGAGGGATGTCCCTGCACTTGTAGGAACTGGCAGTGTGTTCCACCAACGAGGAACAACAGATGAGAAAAGTTTGGATAGGCCTGAGCGTACCGGTGGTAGAGCTAGACTTCGTTCGTCTTAGGAGCGCAGCGGTCTGGAGGTAGCGTATGTCTGTATGAGGGCATTCAAGTAGGCGGGAGCAGAACCGGAGAGCCTAAGTAGCCTAAGACACCACCACCACAGAATTGATGAAAGAATTCTCATTCTATTTTTCTCCACTCACAAGATTAGGAGGAAAAGATCAGGCAGAGAGAGACCTGCCCCAATAGTATGTAAGTAAGTATATCTTTTGATCCCGTGAGGGACGGTCTCTGCATTTATCCCAATCCGTGAATTAGTGAAGTCTAACCGGCAAGCCCAAAGGCCGAAGCCCTAACCAGTAGGCCATGGCTGCCCCAAAAGGCAGCATTTGAACATTAAACCACACAATGATCCAAAACATACTGCCAAACAAGGCAAGAAATGGTTAACAGAACAATATCAACATTTTAGAGTGGCCCAGCCATAGTCCAGACCTCAATCCATCAAAAAAGTGAGCACAAGGCCAAAGTGATGGCAAATAATCGTTCCTGCCTCAAAACCCAGATTGAGTTGTGGTGGTAAATAAAGGATGTTTCCAGTGATTGTTTAAAAAGGGTATGAATAATTTTGAACACACAATTTCATAAAAATGTTAAGATACTGTTTTTATTCAATGTTTTTACCACATTGTCTTGCAACCTTTTGGCATGTGCAAGTGTAATTTTAAGTAAGAACATATTGTTCAAGAAAAAGTCTAAAAAGTGAACATCTTGTCAAATTAAAAGATAGCTAGGCCATCATAAAAAAAGTCACATTGTTTGCATGATAAAATGTAATCAGGTAATCCCCACAATGTAACTAATCTGATTACACAATTTTTTTATTGTAATCTGGGCTGATTATGGTTACTTGATTTTTGTAGTCTGATTACGTAATCTAGATTACATGTAATCCGTTACTACCCAACCCTGTTTGTAGGCAAGCGTTAGAGCCTTGAATTTGATGCGGGCCGCCACAGAGCCAGTGTAGCTGGATGAGCAGCGGAGTAACATGTGCCCTTTTGGGTTGGTTGTAGACCAGGTGTCTCATTTTAGTTACAGCATAGTTGAGTAATCATGTTAAATGAAATGCTTGATTTTAAGTAAAGGTCGGGCCCATGTTTTTTGGCTTACCAGTTTGGACATGCTGCCTCCATAGTTTATGCAACTATGCACTTGTAACCAGACACCTCATTTTCAAGATGGTCATGGTTCAGAAAAAAAATAAAGTTTGTAACAAAGCTACCAGATGTAATGAAACTAAACTCAGGTTGACAATTAAGAGCACTGAATGGCAGAAGAACTTCATTTATACACACAATTATTGAGAGCTTATTCCAAACAAATACGTTTAAAATAATTACTTTATTTGGCTACATTCAAAATGACTTAACTAATATATAACTTAATAAATAAATGAAGCACAAATAACCTAAAAAGCACAAAAAGTAATTATATAGTCTTCACTTTGTTGCAAAAGTGGTTTATCAAATCCTGAAAATAAGAAAAGGAAATTAGGATTTAACACTTCAAAATGCACAAATTTACTTTGACAATTATTTACCCGTAATCTCTCCATATGGATAATTGCTACATCGTCCACCTTCGCCAAGTTGAAGTCATCTTTAGTTTCTTCACTTAGCAAAAGGGTCTGTAAAACAAATATGATATGGGACATGTTCTTTGACAGGTTTGGTAAGCCTACTCTTACTGGGTAAAAAGGCATGTTACCTCTCCTTGTGAAGTTGTGATAACTGCTACATTGCTGGGAAGAACTTTGCCAATTGACAAATCATCGCTGATTGATCGTGCAATAGACCTGGTAATACAGTAGGAACTCTTATATTGCAGTCATATCCAAAATGAGGTCTGTGTTTTCATGTGAAAAAGTATTGAGGCTTTACCTGATGGCTTTGGGCCGAGACTGGTCACCGAGATTGGCAAAACGGGACTGAGTTCTTTTTGCACTTGCAGTGGTAGCACACCTTGATGGAGAAGAATAAAGTTAAACCAGCAAATTGTGGATGGCATGTCCACTCTACCTGTTATACATCCTGCTTCACCGGGTCACTTAGAAATGTCCTCATTTTTAAAAGAAAAGCGCTGTTTTTTTTCAATGACAACATAAAAGTAGACTGTATTTCTAATTAATTTAATGTGGTAAATGAATCTACATGTACAGAGGCCCGTTTCCAGCAACCATCACTCCTGTGTTCTAATGGTACATCATGTTAGCTAATCATGTTAAAAGGCTAATTGATGATTAGAAAAGCCTTGTGCAATTATGTTAGCACAGCTGAAAACTGTTGTGCTGATTAGAGAAGCTATACAACTGGCCTTCCTTTTAGCTAGTTCAGTATCTGGAGCACCACAAATGAAGGCTATTCCATGTGTGAAATTGCTAAGAAACTGACGATTCCCTACAAGGGTCTGTACTATTTATCCTCTTCAGAGAACAGCACAAACAGGCTCTAACCAGAATAGAAAGAGAAGTGGGAGGCCCCGTGCTCAACTAAGCAAGAGGACAAGTACATTAGTCTCTCGTTTGAGAAAGACGCCTCACAACTGGCAGCTTTGTTAAATGGTACCCACAAAACAGCAGTCTCAACATCCACAGTGAAGAGGCAACTCTGGGATGCTGGCCTTCTAAAAAGCGATATCCGACACCAATGAAAGGAAAAGATTAAGATGGACAAAAGAACAGACGGGGGGGAAGTGTGTTCTGACGAATCTAAGTTTGCGGTGTTTGGATCACAGAGAACACTGGGGCTGCTTTGGTGCTGGGAAAGAGAGACAATTCTACATTATACATATCTCCATTTTGCACCATGCCAGACAGCACTTGATTGGAACCAATTTCCTCCTACAACAGGACAATTACCCAAAGCACACCTCCAAACTATGCAAGAACTATTTAGAGAAGAAGCAGTCAGCTGGTCTGTAATGGAGTGGGAGCAGCTTGACCGTATGGTACGCAAGTGCCCAGCAAGCCAATCCAACTTGTGGGAGGTGCTTCAGGAAGCATGGGGTGAAATGTTTTCAGATTACCTCAAATTGACAGCTAGAATGCCAAAAGGAGAATTGACTGAAGGACAATTATTATTTCAAATAAAAATCCTTTTCTAACCTTGTCAATGTCTTGACTATATTTCCCTCTTCATTTTGCAACTTAGTTTTTTTGTTTTATGAATAAAAGTGAGAGTTTTCATGGAAAACAATGAAATTGTCTGTGACCACAAACTTTTGAACAGTGGTGTATACACAATGCACATACAGTTGCTTGCACAATCACGATGTATTGTATCTTCTGTACAAAGTGTGTGATGCATCTATTTATTAATATAAATAATAATTTAATTATCTGTATATTGTCTTGTATTTTGTCCATGTTATTTACATGTTCTCCATTTATTCTCTGCATTGCTGGTGTGACCAGTATTAGCTCACTTGGCCAAATAAATCAGATTCTGATTGGAATTAGGAATAGCAGGCTAGAATAGCCTACCTCAGAGGTCGTCCATCGCTGACCTCCATAGACCTGGTCGTGCCCCTCCTTTTCTGCAATTCAACAAAAATCATGTTTTAACCTACAGTAAGCCCTAGATGATGTGAAACACAGCCAAAGATTACACAAACCTCAGGTCCACCTGTTGCCCTTTTGTTTTGTGTGGTTTTCAGTGTGGCTGCTTCACTCATACCTGCAATATACAGAGCAATTAATAATGTTAAATACAGCTAATAGAGGGTTACAATCTAAGGCAGCAAACTTTAAATATACTTGCCTTTTTTGGAAGGTTTTCTAGTGAGAGGTTTAAGCATCTCAGGAGACTGTGCCTGGAATTGAAATGTGAGCATTTTACCTTCATCGCCAGATGGCAGCACATAGTCAATATTAATTTAACACCTACCCCGACAGCAATTGTGACCTCTCCAACAGGATCGTCGTCAGCTGAAACGTATAAAGTATAAACAACTTAACATAAAAATGCTTACAAAAACAGTAATTTTACAAAAACGCTTGCATTATAAAAACATTATTTATGGACTCCATACCTAATACGTCCTTCAGTAATGTATTCAAAAGAGACTGTGGCGACTTCATGATTAAAACTTTAAATGCCCGGTCGACAGTGGCCAACAACTGCTGCAGATTTGATTCCATTTCATTCAGCCGAGCTTGTGCTATTGGGAAAGAAGGGCAACATGAAGTAGGGCAGTCTTTTCAGACAAGTTATTGTAATGTAATGGCCTATGGCCTATGGCCTATGGCCTATAGCTTTCCCCCCCCCCCCCCCCCCTTTTAAACTTCTTAAGACACACCTTCCTTTTCAAATTGCTGAATAAATAACTCCTTTTTCCTTTGAAGCATCATACTTCTTTGCTCTCTGCTTGGCTGACCTTCTTCTTGGCCATCCGAACTCTGGCTACCTTTTCGCGTTCGTCTCTGAGGCATAGTCTCGCCGTGGCACATGACAATTTTCTACTTTGGTAGTGACGCACACATGCGGCTGCTTAGAGATTTATACAGCAAACCATCCCTGTTGGTGCATACAATGGACTGCAGGTGTGCGGCGTGATAATCAATTAGGCCTAATCAACTTTAAGTGATGTGTCATGGACCCAAAAGATATGTTAGGCCGACTGAACAATATCCTACCATTTTGAAATGTAGCCATGGCCTGATTGTTCTTTTCTCGTACAACTTCCACTTTACTAGGCCTACATCTTAAAGAGAAATAGGCTTTTACAACACATTGAACACCACAAAACGTTAACCTGTCTGACATCCAATCAGTGTAGTGTAGTCGGTGGTCTCCCAGCTCCATAAAATATTCCCCTCTAAAAACCTCTCAGATGGTTTCATGAAATCTCACTGAAAATCAAATGTGAGTGAAAGGTCCAAGAACAACTTTTTTCTTTCCTCATATAAACTACTCCAATCTCATTTTATGAGATTACGGAATACGTGCCCTATAATAATGTTTTTTTGTAAAATTAAGTAACATATTTTGAATAGGCCTACTTTGGATTACATGAACGTTGTATTATCTTTTATTAGCAGTGGATGAAACCGTTATGTGAGGTTATACTCAACTGCCCTAATGTGGGACAGCTAAGCTCCAGTGGGTGTGACTCTTCCTTAAACTAATGAATATCAGTGAAACTATGGGAAAACCAGAGCTGTAGAGTCCTGTTATCAAAATTGGATGTGGATTTAATGTGTCGCTCTCACATTGTAGCTAATATAGTCTACTACAGAAGTCCAAAAAGCACAAAATGTCCCAAAGTTTGTATGACTTATAGTGTCAACAACAACCCACAATCGGCTTTACAGTAAGGATGGATTGATATACAGTATATATGTAGCCTACCGTATATGTGCCATGAAACAGTGTTAAAGAAGAACAGAGATGTTTTGTCTGCACATAAACTAAAGGGCTACCACATCCCAAACAAAGTAGTTTAAATAAATAAATTCAACAGTGCATGGAGTTACAAGCCTTTTTGCAGAACACTGTCAAGAAACGAGAACCTATAATGCCCCTAAAACATGCTGGCTGGATATAGGCCTATTGGCCTACAACAAAACATATTTTACGTTCTACATTCCCTGAGAGGTTTTTCATTTTGATCATCAACATAAACAGAGGGAAAGCTAAAGGAGCCACCAGAGATACATAGGCTATATGGTGTCATGTGGTTAAAAAGATTTTAATTTCAGTTTGAAAAGGCATGGCGTATCAATTGTAACTGTATTTTGAATACCACCCACTTAAATAGTAACTCTGTTTAAATACAGTTACTCATATTGTAAATACATAATCCAGAATACATAGCCTAGCCTACATTAGGACTAAGAGAGGTTGCATAAATAGCAACCAGGATATACACAAAAGTACAATGTGAAGTAGGCTACTATTTCTAAAATTGAACTAAAGAAATGTGAACTGTTGAAACCTCAAATTAGTTATTACCATTATAAGAAGAAATTCAATCAAAGGCATATATGACAGCTTGAATTTATTCATTGTACAAAACAAATTGAAGACTCTCTGGCAAAAAGGTGACATTTAAAAATAAATCAATGTTTAACAGTCTTGGTAGTTGAATGAGAAATGAAAGTATATTAATATCAACATAGGCAAGTCAGCAGCAAATCTTCAGTATTATATACAGTGTCCAATGTTGCCTCAAACACAAAGTTAATAACAATGACAGAAGGTTATAGAAACAGAAGGATGTAGTATTCCTTCCTATTAAGGTGTGCGTTACTGCAATGGTTAAAAGTATTCATGCAAATAAATAAATCCAACTAATTATATGCACATTTACATTCCACCCTTATGTAAACAAAACTGACACCCTAAAGTTAACAAATGACTGCAAATCCCTAAATTGAAGGCACATCTATCAGAAAGAATGTAAAAAAAGCTGACAAAAGCACAAATGTTATACTTTGGCACTGAAATTGTCCAGAGATTTGTTTCTTGTATTAATTATCACTAGAATTCATCAACTTGTGCACACCTTCATGTCCCTGGTTAGTTAAAAAAGCTCTTTATTTCTGCATGTAAAATCAAATTGTACCAGCTACAATTCACTCACAAAATAGAAAGAAAAAAGGCAGTCAACATAAACATTGTTTTCAGACAGTAAAGACAGACTTACTTCACCCAATGGAGTGACTGTACCAAATTATTCCCTCTGCAAACTATACACTAATACTTTGAATGAATACATTAGAACTTCCAAACATTAGTAGCCTATGATAAAAAGCATGGCTGAATGTATACAATAGAAGGAACTGTTAATTCATTGTAAATTCCATTGGACAGACCTTTGAGCTCACCCAATGAGAATCACAATCCCTCCCCCCTACAGTACCCAACAGAAATGTACTCAATTTTTGTGCAAATCAACAGCAACATTAGCCCAAACTTTTCTCTTTTGCCACAGCAAAACTGATATCGAAACTCCTTTATTTCAGAACAGCCAAAACAGGCAGATGTTCCCAACAGTTCTGAGAGAAAAGATCAAGGGGTCAAACTTTAGTTTGGTCCTCAAAATGGGAGTTTAACGAAGCAAAGTTAAAAAAAAGGAAAACTGGCCTGATGACCAAATGAGAAGAGACAAACAAAAACTTAATTTAGACACAAAACAATACAAAACAATGACTGATAAAGATTATGTATCATTACGCATCATGTATCCCATGCTCCTTTAACATAAAAAAGAGCAGGCAAGATATAGTCATAAATGTATCCCACCCAGTCACCCCGACAACTCACCCTAACCTTCATGGCCTCACAAAGGCACAAACACCCGAAACATGCTGACCAGTCTTCAACATCTTACGGAAAAAAAAATCAAAACTTGAAGGGGGACACATTTTGAGATTTCAACACTGACATGAACTTAGCGTAAAGAATTCAAAAGATGTTACTGGCCTGATGGTGCTAGACAACAGGTCTCTCTTTGTGTGTGTGTGTGTCAGAGAGAGAGAGAGAGAGAGAGAGAGTGTGTGTGCGTGTGTTAAGAGTTCATCCTCTTGGCACTTCCAATGTGCCATATTCTTTCAAGAACTTGATGTGGAAGTCACGTAGATTATCCAACAACACCTTTAACTTTTCTTTAGGTGGGAGAATAGTCATTCTGAAAAGACAAATACACAAATTATTAGGTTATTATGGTTGGCTAGGACAATGAACGATACTTGCCAACAACCCCCGATACAGTCCAATAGTTCAATATATTGCAGTGTTTGGCTTCCATCACACAATATCTGTGTCTGCATGATGCTGCCAAAGGTTTGGCATGTCCCAGATTACCTGAAGTGGTAGGTGCCATCCCTCTGCCCAAAGCCACTCCCAGGGACCAGGCAGATTCCAGCCTCCTCCAGGAGTCTCAAGCAGTACAGCATGTCAGGCTGCATTCCCAGGGCCTGGAACAGAGAAGTGTACTGCACAATCACAACACTACACAAATCAAATCGACACATTTATTTCTGGAACTGTGGCATTTCAAACATGGTTCACCACCAGAGGGATGAATTTCAATAACAGAAAAAAAAAAAAACTTAATTATATTCCAAATGCTCCACCTTCTATGACTCATTTACAAGTTCAAGTTCAAGTTCAAAACTGTCCCTGCCGGTTTTCACACTAGTCTAGTGCAAGTACATAAACAACAAATAGTTCACAATTAGAAGCCTGGACACCTGTACAGTCCACTGCTCTCAGTGCCACAGGCCCATGTGATCAGAACAAATGACAGTCCAGGGTACTTTTTCTACTGGATGGTATGCGCAAGGGGAAAGTCGTCTCATGATCCATTCTATGGATAGGCTCTCGCATGGAAAAAATCCTCTCTGTTGACCTTCCTGACAACAGCTGAAGAGGCTGTTCACATCAGGAACTAACCTGACCGGTCTACTTTGAAATCATGACACACGAGTATAAAGGGGTGGGGGCTCAGAAATGTGTTGGGGGAATGCGAGAAGTTACACTCCACCATAGAGTTTGGAGGTTTGGCCTGGTTCCAGTAAACCAAAAAGAACACAATGGACAGCTGTGTCCCCAGGTATTAAATCTATGTATGATGGACATACACAAGGCTGAAACAAACCTGCATGAGTGCAACATATGCAATATGTGATATGCCCCCAATGCAATTTGAAGAATGTATGAAGGCAGTTTGTGCCCTTAATGTTAACACTGAGAATGAACAGACTGGTTTGGGTATGAATTTCAACTTCTCAAGTTTACTTCATACCACATACCTCTCTGCAATCAGATTTTTCCAACCAGTTTGTTCATTCTGCAACCAATAATCAAAATCTGTTTACCCATGTGCACTTTTTGATAGCCAGGGTATTGTGGCCATTTAGTTTCACATGACACCACTGGTCCTTACAGTGCACAGCATTTTTGCACACTTTAAATCTTTAGCATCAATTTGATTGGTTTTGCAGCTTTTATATAACCAGTACAACCTGTTGTTCTGGAATTGGGGAACAGGTTTAATGCCAAGATTTTTTACCCGTAAGCTGGTTCGGTTGGAGTTTGGCTAATCAACAAAGACATGTGTTTACTGTGATTACTTTACGCTGACTGCAGCTCAGACAGTTGGCTCTCTAGATTTTTGAGCACCATGAAATAACATTTGATCTCAACAGTCATGTTCATATTCCCTGGGACGAAGCAGCTAGCACAGAATCAGCCATTGAAAGGAAAAGGAATGGTAACCCATCATTCTTTACATATATATTGTATTTATATATTGAAAGTATACAGTACATATATGGAAAGTTTATACATTTCCATATAATACAGTATATGGTCTATATAATACTTTCATGATGATATAATAATAATTGAACAACCCTACTTGAACATCCCAGAGGTGCGTTCAAATTTGCACACATAGGCAAACGCTCTTCATATTTGCCTTGAGTTCTCCGTGAAGATACAGGGGAGCAGGACAAAGTTAACAGCAAAGCTACACCAGGCACATAACTGAAGCATTCCCTTCGCGACACGTAAAATCCATTTTAGATTAATGGTCTATTTTTTTTCGAACGTACGCTCCGCTATCACGTCTGGTGTTGCAACTTCCATTGATTATAGTGGCAGCTAATTGTTGCAGCAGACGCAACACGAACGGAACGCTTCAGTTACGTGCCTGGTGTAGCTCAGCCCTAACTGCTGAAATGGAATGTTTACACCATTCTTTTTCAAATTGAACTGTTCAGAGTAAACACGACCGCCACAAGCATTCGCCACAAAAAATTGAACGCACCTCTGGACACATACAATAGCACTGATACAGGTCACATGCTATGCTTGTGAGAGTAGAACCACAGGGCTTATGGGTACACTGACCTTGGCCTGTTCCACTGCTTTGGGTGGGATGAAGAGTTGTGGGAAGGCATACATGGCACCCTGGACAGGATTGCACTGAATGCCTGGGACCGAGTTCAGAATCTCCTCCGTTAGCTTGGCTTTCTCTGCCAAAGCACCCAGCACAGCTGTCTTTTCCTGAGTGATCACAGACAGGCAAACAAAGCTTTGTAAAAATAATTCCAACAAGCTGTTTTAATTTAAATTCAACTATGCAGTGTAAACGTAACAGTGTAAGTAACAGTGTAAACAGGCAGACCAAAATAAATAACTTCATAATGGTGATCGTGTTTTTACCTATAAATAAATAATGCCTCATGGAAAGGTCTCCAACCATAAATGAACAACAGCTGGTCATTTGATACACAAAGAGAATTATATCTGTATAGCTGTAAATCTTGTGTCACAGATAACACAATCAACATCTACTCACTGGTGTACTTGCTCATTTCCAAAAACAATGTATTTTTAGTTTAATTAATCAAAAGTAACTCGAAATTTGAGCTGCCAGTTTGCCCTCCAGTGCGACACTGACCTGTTGAAAGCAGCTGAAAGAGGGCTCATCTGGCCGGGGAGGGTTGACGATGACGTCCATGGCTGCCTGGCCAGACACAGGAGGACACAGCTGCACCGAGCGCAGCTTCACCAGCTGGGCCTTCACCTCCGGGTCCAAATTCAGGACCTCCATGTAACCTCCTCGGAAACCGCACCTGCAACAGGACGTGAGAGGAGACCTTCAAGGCGCTGCTCAAGTAGCAACAGTAATTTAACCTTCAGCTAAAGTGAGAAATTAACAGCTTATGCCTGATGCAGGTTTGACCTCTTCATACACTGGCAAGAAGCATGCTTATTCACATCTACATGATCAGAAGGATTTTGGGTGCAGTTTGAGGAAGTAAACCAGGAAGTAGGAGCAGAGGGACAAGCATATTTATACAGGAAGTCCAACTGGATTTCATTTCAATATCAGACTTCCTTTAACAAAAACAAAACTAATACAAAAAACACTCTTAAAGTGTCTACTTTTGAGATTATTCAAAATATAGACATTAGTGATTATTACTCTGTAAATGTAATGAGGTAACAATTTTTTCCTTGAGTTAGATGATACATAGCGCAGTAATTTTAAGTTGCCTTCTGTATTTCACACCCAGCAAGTGAAGTGTGTGAATCCCTGAGCATATTTGCAGAGGGCATCAGACATTTCAGTGACATCACCGGAATGTCTCAAGGATCAAATTCAGAAATGTGAGCTGAGGGTATGGATGGGTGGCTAGTGTTGCAGGGATGTGCTGGTCAGTACATAAGGTGAAACTACATAGCACTTACTCTCCTGTGTAACCTTTGGAGGTGGAGTGGAAGGAGGCCAGCTCGACGCTGTTAAAGTACTCTGGCCCCATCTCGTACAGGACCTTCTTGAACGAGTGAAATTCGCAGCCCGGAGCATACACGTTGTCTTGATATACCTAGCGACAAAAAAAACAAAACTTAATTGCAATTTCAATTTAGAACAGAGCAGAACTTTTACTGACTTGAGGAACTTAGTGTTCAACACAGTCAGTGTGCAGGTTTGAAGTCTTTGTTAAAAAAAAGTCTTCATTAAACCTAGAAGTGCGGTGTACTATTTCTTTAAAAAAACAAAAACAACAAAAAAAAACACCTTTCTTTGAAACTAATGTTATTCAGTGGGTAGATGGTATTGTGTAAAACAATTACCTCATCCGACATGACAAAAAGATTTTCTTCATAGGCAAAATGGAGCACTTCCTCAATGCACTTTCTGCTCTGGACCTGACCTGGTGATGTTGGTTTGGTGAGAAAAGCAGCAAGGAGAGAAAGTGTGGGGGAGGAAAATGACTGTGTGTGAGTGGGAGAGATCAAGCCAGAGCACAAATGATCTAACTCAGAAGGAAATCTGAGACAGCTGTAACTTTCCACATGCACTGACACAGAAAAATGTCTAACATAAGGGTACAGGAAATCACAAACCCATCTCTGTGGTGCTGCAACATGATCAGTACACAGATCTCTGTACAGTCAGTACAGTAGGCATAAGAACACAGAACACATTAGAACATCCAGCTCTAAAATTAACTGCAGGGTCTTTTCCACATGATGTAACTCTGTGCAAGTTGCCCACTGATCAAATTATTTTACATCTAATTTTAGACTCAAGTTGACTATGCTAAATGTAAAGCAGTCTGTGTGTGCATTCTTACATTTAGAGTAAATACATGAGAATGATTCAAACTGACACTTGTGCTCCTTGATTAATACTCCGGCAGCAAGAGCTGATCGTTTTCTTGATCAGCTCATGAGATTCTTTAATCAGATCTAAAGTGTTTTTACAGAGACAATCCATGTTTGGCCGGTATAAAAAAAAAAGCTGGATCTTTTCTACACCTAACAGGGAGAATCTCTCAGTCTCATATAGGTACCAGAAATGCTAATTACGGCCTTCTAACTGCTAGATGTAAAGACGACTAGACAACTTCGATTCTAGACAACTTCAGTGGGTGACTGTATGGTTTGAAGAACTCTACATACTAGGTGAATGCAAGTACTGTACATTTGTATGTGCAACTTCTGTGTTTTTTACATTCAGCCAGAGAGCTACAGCTGAGCTTAATAAAGCACTGCTGTGTCATAAATAAGGTCTTAGACATTATTAGGATGATCTGTACTCATCACTACTTTTAGAATCATACCGGTGGGGTTCCCAGGGTTGATAATGCAGATGACCCTTGGCTGGCAGTGCTTCTTGGCTGCCTGGTAGGCCCGGTGAAGCTCATTAATATCCAGGGCCCAATTGTTGTCCTCGTCTAAGTAGTAACTGATCTGCACGGCCTCCATCTCGGCGATAGCTGCAGAATACAGGGGGTACTGGGGGATTGGGATCATCACACCGGTGCGTGAGGCTCCTTGGCCCGACACCAACATCCTTAGAATACTCTGGAAACAAACACAGCATACCAGGCCATTAAGAGACTGCACACACACACACATCACATGACAACTGAAATGTACAAACACATTGAAAAGATGGCCATCACCCAATACAATAACTTTCCAAATGTGCCTAACAAACACATTTCAGGTATTTCTGATAAAAACAAAGACACTGCTATACTATCAATACTCTGACAACGAATTATGCCACTTATGATGTAGATGATATAGATGAAAACACAAATAACATGTCAGGAAACTCGATTCACTCGTGGCCACTCACCACGATGCCATCACTGGCTCCAGTGGTGAGGAAAATGTTTTCAGAGTCAGCCGGCACACCATGGTCCCTCTGTTCAATGTAGGCGGCAATGTCCCGCCTGATGCAGTCCACTCCCTGACTTGCAGAGTAGGACCCTTAAACACAGAACATGGGATTAACACTGAGCACAGTTACTACAATTTGTACAGTCCGTAATATTTAGCTAGATAGCAATGTATAGCTATATATTGCAATATGCTGTGCAATGTCAGCCTAATGTATGCAATAGTTTGTTTTTCTTAACCTTCAGACATTCATATAGAAGTATTGATGTTTTTGTGTATTTTATATGACCTTCTCTGAGACACAGTCTCTTTTGAGAACAGTGGATTGTTGGTTAGTCAGGTTATCCAGGAATTAGAAATGAACCTCAGAACATCATGGACTATACTGAACACATATGGAAGAATATTAGACTCAAAAGTTTTGTACGTGTGTATCACGTTTTTAAACTGTAGAAATTATTTGTAACTGTAAAAATGATCTGTACAAGTAATTGTCAATATCACAAATATGCGCTACACTTACAAATCTATTCTAGGGGTACGGATCGGTTTTACAGCTACAAATCATCCTACAGTTAAAAATATTTTACAATTACAAATATATTCTACAATTACACATCAATATTCTACGCACAAAAAGCTGCTCTACAGTTACACATCTTTTCTACAGGTGTACAGACTTTTGCACCACCTTTGGGATGAAAAGTGTCTCATATGTATTGTGTGTGTGTGTAACAGGATTTGTAACTGTAAAAATGATTTGTGATTTAACAAAAAAATAACACGAACAATTTTAAGTATTACTCATATGTCGTTCACTTACAAATATATTCCACAGTTGCTGTCTTTCAATTACAAAACTATTCTGCCATTACAAATCTCTGCTGCTCGCACAAGTATTTTCTACAAGTATACAAATCATTTTGAGACTGTTCTGGCGCTTCCTGTTGAATAGCCAATGGCGATCCTCAGGTTTGGCTAGCCAACCATGAATCTCAGTTCACTAACCAATCACAGAGCAGGAGCAGCGCCGTCGTTGTCTGGGTGCAACCAAACCTGGAGTCTACGTTTGGAGCACGCTAGTTTCCTGTATTCCTTGAGGTATGTTGGTAGCCTACACCACACAGACATGTTCTATGTCCACTATTCCTTGTTAATACAGCCAGTGTACCTGATATACGGGGCAACGAGGTGAGATCAATCAATGGCAACTAATGTGGGCAACAGACAAATAACTATTATATATAGCAAGCTACCGCTAGTTAGCCAAATCCCACTCAATCAGTCTGTCAGTTTAAGCAGCATACAAGTGCTAACGGAAATGTAGTGTGTGGATGGAAATAAATAACAACACTCAACATACTTTTGAAGACATTTTGTTTCAAGTTTGTAACAAATGCGGTCAAAGTTTTAAGGGAGTTTGTCAGTCGGTCATAAGGTAGGCTCAGCAAAACGAGGCAGGCGGCTAGCATTATTATCAAGAGGTGTGCTAACCATTAGGCCTCATATGCCAGGTCTACCTCCAGATTGTGAGGTGCTACTTTGGACTTGACGAACTCATAGTAGGCAACAGAAACTGTTTACTGCAGAAAAACCGTAGTAGGTTTGATGCTCAACAGATTGCTCTGGAGTTAGTTATAAGTTAATAATAAGTATCCATTGATATGTGTGACAAAACATACCAACTGGTGTCAACATCAGCTAGGCTATGTTGGCATTTTCTGATGGTTCATAAGGTACAAAATAAATAATACAGAAATACAGTGCTGGGCATTGGTAGACAATCATATTAATCTGTCTATGTATCTATTTCTTCTGTGTAAGCAGTTTCTTATGGATCCCCAGTTGCTGCCTCCTTCTGAAGCACAGGTGGGTCATAAAATATATTTTACTGTCTATGAAAATAGGTCGCCGCCCGATGTGAGTTTCAAAAAGCATACCTTTTGAACTTGTTGACGGCAGTATTCCTACTTAAAACAACATCCTCGGATGTGTATGTTTTATATTTTGTAAAAGTTAAAGAGAAATCACTACTATTCTATCTTAAGTCAGTTTATTTTCAAACGTTTTTGTTGGTTCCTGTCAGTGATAGATCATTATCTATGATAAATTTATAGTTACTCTCTACACTGGCAGGTTATTAGAGAGGTTGAAAACCAGACTGGAACAGGCTCTTCAAAGGCAGCCTCTGGACCTGGACTATTTAGAGTTCCTCTGTACCAGTGAGTTGAGCCTAGTTCACTGAGTACTCACATGCCATTTCCAGAAGAGGTAAGCAAAGTCTGTTTGTTTTTTGTGCAAAATAAGTACAAACATTACCACTGTTTTCAGAATACTTTCAGAAGGTGCCATTGAGTCCTGCTGTCCTGCTAAAATAAACTTCACTGACAGTTTTTACGTATTTTTCCCCTCACAAACTATTAGATACCAGAATACAGTTGTTTTGTACTGTAAAAATAGTATTAAGTGTTGATTTATATATATTTAAAACAGAAGAGGAGATTAATGATTAAATTTTTTGATTAAAATAAATCATGGACCTACACCAGTAATCCTCACTATTTTTCTCACAAGAGACACATTGGCAGTGCAAAATCAAAAGGAGAGCCTCTTTTACGACAACGTACTAAGTCACCTTTGCAAATGTGCATTTCTACATATAAATTGGACATCCCACAAAAAAGAAATAACACAGCCAATACATTTTCATTTAAGACCAGTCATCTAATACTGGGATGAGTGGAAGCTGGCATGCGTGTCCTTGACTTTCTTCATGCTGTAATTTTAGTAGCAGGTTTGACAATACCCCCTTTAGGAAGCACCATTAAGGCTTAATAACTTCCTTTCACCTTCATTATTGTATTTGGGTGAAGGGAGATGTATAATTAAGATGTTTTTTGTTTTCACAGTGCAGGATTGTATGTTTATGAAGCACATTTGAAAAAAAAAATATTGACCGTTACCACATACAGTGGGTCCCATTCAGAAGTGGCCACTTCTTTCGCGTTTTCTGTGATTCATGCAGCTGTGTGAAATGTATTACAACTTAAACTGCCACCTTGTGGTGATAAGTCCACTGTAGCATTTGTAAACAGGGCAGCGGAGTGCATTCAAAGGCGTTGCAGTGGCTGATCAGAGTGATTTGGATTTGATGAGAGATCTGTACTTGAACCAATCGCAGACTGAAAAATATGTGAAAGTATTTTTTCAAAAGTATCTTTTGTGATTGTGATGACTACATTTGCCATACACTCTATTCAGTAATATAGCTTACAGTGCCCTCCACATTTGTTAGCTCCCAGGAATCACAGATGTATGAAATGTTATAACTTTGTTCAGTAAATCACAAATATTATTTTCTTGTGGTATTATAAGTATATAGTATAAGTATATATACTCTTTTGATCCCTTGAGGGAAATTTGGTCTATGCATGTATCCCAATCCGTGAATTAGTGAAACACACTCAGCACACAGTGAGGTGAAGCACACACTAATCCAGGCACAGTGAGCTGCCTGCAACAACAGCGGCGCTCGGGGAACAGTGAGGGGTTAGGTGCCTGGTCAAGGGCACTTCAGCCGTGCCTACTGGTCGGGACTCAAACCGGCAACCCTCCGGTTACAAGTCCGAAGCGCTAACCAGGCTAGCATTGTATAACAAACAAACTACTACTAAAAGTATTTTCTGATATTGTCTTTTAATTCTTACAGTTTCTTTAGAGACATTGAAAGACCTGGTGGTCTTCTGGACGGGATGGTCTGGTGGCAGGGGCAATGCCGACTGTACTTTGAAACTCCCCCCTAGGGACAAGAATGTATGACACCTTCAAAGAAGCTATGAATGCAGCGCTGAAATAAAGCAATTATGGTTTTGGCTTGATCTAGTGTTGTTTTCTGCAAGTTCAATGCAGTATAGTCAACAATTTCAGTGTTTCAGACGGTGACCAGAGTTCCAGTTGTTCAATGAATAAACTATGCAATGAGAAACTGTATGACGATTGCTATTTTTCCTAGTTGTATATTTAACTACAATGTGTGCACCATATGCAGTAGCCAGAAAAGTTGTGATTTTGTTTCTCAGCTGCCACAAGGCACCTATCTCCAACTTGCTCTGAGAAACTGGCTCTGGTAAGAATTGATGTCTAAGTTGCTTTGGATAAAAACGTAAGCCTAATGAATAAAATTATTTATTAAAGTTCACATATCCCAGCATTAGGGAATAATATTTAAAAATGCAATTTTAAATTTATCAGACAGGACAGGGGAGAAGTCTACAATAATGGTGTTCAAAGACTAGAATACAATAGACCTAAGAAACACATTTTAAAGAACAAATATAGGAGGGAAGAAGATGTATTTTCTATTCAGTGGTAGGCTACATGTTCTCCATGCTGATGTAAATAATGGTCCAGTGATCCAGTGGAGTGATCTTGAAGGCCCTTGATAAGAGATATTACATCAGTGTTTCAGAACAAGGACCACTTAACCAATAAATAAAAAAACCTCACAGACCACCTAGCTAAACAAAAAAAATAGTAGGCCTACTCATTGCTTATTACCTTGCTTATTGTCAGAGGATTCGTGATTTAAACTGGCGTAGCTTACATAGGCAGTGTTACAGAACTGTTTGGATTTACATAAAAGTTGTTCAACATCGCAAACAAATCATCTATAGGCTAGATTATATTTTAGCATGCCAGCTCGCGAACCACACTTTGAGAAACACTGGCTTAGGCTACATGAATAGACAAAAACAACGATGCATATTTACATGCACACTGAAACACTATGTAGAAAGAAAGCATTCTGGAAAAGCATGATTGTATTTGTAGTAGCTTATCTGCACAGGTACAGTTGGCAAATTATCAAAGTTAACAAACCATCAGAAATGTAAAACGATGACTGTAATTAACATAGCTGAAGTCGCCCATTTCAAATGTAAATAAATTGATAACTTAACTACCTAGGAACAGCTGAAAGATAACTGCCGATAGAGGGGAAACATTTTGTTAACGACTTGCCCCGTGTATCAGGTACACTGGCTGTATTAACCATAGACATAATATACATAGACGCCGCATTGGCTGCTGGAAACAAGAAATGCGGCCGCCATCTTGGACCGGTCATACTCCTCATTGCGTTGCAGCAGAAAACACAAGATGACAGCACTGTGCAGCATGTTCCTGCTCAAATCGGCGGACCATACTCGGGGGATTTACTTTTCACAAGTAAGATTTAACATTACCGTACTATTGGTTGTATTTTGTATTTTCGAACAATGTGGCCTGTATCATAGCTAGATGTATGACCTTTGCAGCAAAAAAAACCGCGTGAAAATCTGTTCGGTATTCAGTGAGATATGATTAATTAAGTGTGCTGACAGCTCATTGCACCGGCCAAACAGATTACACTGAGTGGAGTGGATGACCGGTCCAAGATGGCGGCTCCAAATCTCGTCAGCGCTAGTAGGGAGCAGCGGTCGATGCGGTGTCTATGTATATTATGTCTATGGTATTAACTATCAATGCACCTCAAGGAATATAGGAAACTAGCATCGGAGCCCGTTCCTTAATTAGACATTCTCTGCTAGCGTGCTCCAAGCGTAGACTCCAAGTTTGGTTGCACCCACACAACTAGCCACGACGACGGCGCTGCTCCTGCTCTGTGATTGGTTAGTGAACTGAGATTCATGGTTGGCTAGCCAAACCTGAGGATCGCCATTGGCTATTCAACAGGAAGCGCCAGAACAGTCTCAAAATGATTTGTATACTTGTAGAAAATACTTGTGCGAGCAGCAGAGATTTGTAATGGCAGAATAGTTTTGTAATTGAAAGACAGCAACTGTGGAATATTTCATACCTGTGGAATATATTTGTAAGTGAACAACATATGAGTAATACTTAAAATTGTTCGTGTTATTTTTTTGTTAAATCACAAATAATTTTTACAGTTACAAATCCTGTTACACACACACACAATACATATGAGACACTTTTCATCCCAAAGCTGGTGCAAAAGTCTGTACACCTGTAGAAAAGATTTGTAACTGTAGAGCAGCTTTTTGTGCGTAGAATATTGATGTGTAATTGTAGAATATATTTGTAATTGTAAAATATTTTTAACTGTAGGATGATTTGTAGCTGTAAAACCGATCCGTACCCGTAGAATAGATTTGTAACTGTAGGGCATATTTGTGATATTGACAATTACTTGTACAGATCATTTTTACAGTTACAAATAATGTCTACAGTTTCAAAACGTGATACACACGTACAAAACTTTTGAGTCTAATATTATTCCATAAACACACTGCCTTATAAGCAAACATACCAAGACTAGTCCCGCCACACCCTTGCAAGATGCGGTGTGCCCTTGCTTTGGCATCCTCTGGTAAACTGGGACTATCCATCAGCTCGGGGAATGTACAGAGAGCCACAACCTAAAGATACACATCAATTATAACAAAGACAAAAATATATGCCCAACTTTGATCTTTTTGACTTTGTCTTACTTGAGCAACTGGAAACAGTGAAATTACTCTGTAATAATCAGAGTATGAAGTAAAGAAATGACCTGACCATCATGGAACATTCTGGGATCTCTGGGCTTTCTGATCAGCATATACATGATCAGTGAGTATAACACGCTCATCCTCTAGAGTCTTTCTAACCTAAAATAGCAGTTTATCTTGTGCACGTTCAAATGTGTGAAATGGTGCACTGGGTGTGGCAACAAAAGGCAAAATGGAAACACAATAGCTGCTCATGTAAACGTGCCAAAACTGGCTACCAATGTCATGCTCCAGCAGATCCCAAGTATCTTGGATCAAGGCAGGGAGGAATAATGCTGACAGTGCTCGGCTTTGGCCAAGCCACCGTAATAACAAGTTCTTGCTAAGGCCTCTATGACAAGCTGAGGAACCCACATTACTTTCAGTAGAGAGCACAGGACTCAAGTTAGCGTGCAACAATATCTCCAGCAAGATTATTTACCCTCCATCTACTGTAGCTGGAAAAGTAAGTAGATATCAAATACTTTTGTTCTGATAACACTGGCTACATAATAACGTTATGCAATATGTACCCAATACAACAATACATCTTTCAAATTGTGCCCTAAATGATATGCTGAACAATAATACTTCAGTCAGTACAAAAGCAAATAAGAGGAAGAAGTTAGATAGAAACTTGGGTCATGGTTATAGCCTGCAGGTAAACAGGGATATGGATTATGAGGATGCAAACTATCCAGTCATTGAGTCCTTTTTGTTCTGTATATAATGAACAAATGAAATGCTCCCAGGGTTTGTGCCCATGGCAATGTGGACACAAACACTAGATCATAATGAGTCCTCCTCCCCTGGAATTTCCACTGTCCCCTGAACTGTGCCAAATAACCAACAACAGCGAAACCCATTCAGCAAAGTCACAAAGCACCATCCAAAGTTGGCTGTGATTACAGAGGGAGAAGCCCTTGTCAAATATCATGGACACACTCTACAGCGAAGTTTGGTGTGTGCCTTACGTTTGCAAGGGAATAAATGCTAACTGACACTTAGTGGAGTGACCTTGTCTGATCCTTGAGCTTATGACCATCCTCTAGAGTTTCTCACTATGTGCACATTGTAAATAAAACATGCAAAAAAACACACATGCTGCCAGAATGAGTAGAAGCCAAATAACTGGACAGTGGCTGAATTCCAAATAGTATTCACTCTATGCAATAGGCCAGATATGAGGCTGTGTTTATTTCTAGTAGTTAATGGTGACTGAATTCTTTGACAAATCAGGAAATTGTCAATGTTTACACTCCTTGTACAATTCCTTTATGACTTTCACTTACCTGACGAAGAAAGGTAATTGGCTGCTGTCCCATGGCATGAGCATCTCCAATGTTTGCCTTAATCACTTCAGTGAAGGGTTGCTTTCCACCCTGTGGAGCAATATCTGGTAAATATAACAGTAATATCACAGTATCTTATATGCAGTTATTAATAATATATACTAATATATACGGGCAAAAAATTACCACCTAATGGTCACTACTTTTTTACACATTTATGGGAAAACAGTGTTAGCCTACTGAGAATTTGGCGGTCAATGTGCCCTTTCAAAAAAGCTTTGTCCCAGGTAACAGGCATTATTATAGTATTTTTTGGTACTTGAACTACAAATGAGGCTGCAATGGAAAGCAACGTAAACTCTTCCGTTCCATGTCCATTACTTCGATTCAATGCATAACTGAACACTGGCATAATTCCTTACACAAACGCTTGTGTGCAGACATAACAGTCAGAAAATGTACCAGTGGTCAAAACGTGTTCAGTGGACACTTTGCCCTTGCCTGCCTAGTTCAAATTGCCATAGTAGCCTACACACTTGATCAGTAGCCTACATGCCAGCTGCCTGACATTATTCTGACGAATAAACGTTGTGACTGGTTCGACAACATAGCATTCTTTATGGCATTGTCTAAACCAGCGCGCAAGGCACTTTATCACCAAAGTCACACAACAAACGGAAACATAGGTTTGGCGGCGCGCGGGTTTACTTCACACTGATTATTTGAGGATGCGACGTAGGGGACATGATGCAACACCATGGAGGTTATATGGCCAAGATAACGCCGCCAACAATAAACTTTCAGTAGCCAACATCTGGATAAAAAAACTGTTCATAAAACACCACTGCAACAAAATACATTGGATGGTAATATAGATGTCTTTATCCAGACTGTAACGTTAATTATAAAACGAAATGAGCCTACCTCACGTAAGCACTTCTCGATTTCGTCAGCCTTCATGACAATCGGCCCCCTCACGGCGTACTCCACGGCTTTCACCTGCGGATTCAGAGTCTCCATCGTCAGGGTCTTCTCTCGAATTTTGCTTGTTGCGGGTACGGTAGCCTCTGCTGTGCTATACCGCTTCAGTCCATAGGATTCCATGGGCCCTTGAGTCTTGAATCTCACAGACTCTTTACGGATTGTTTGAGACTTTGGTCGCATCACCAAAGCACGATACTGCTCCACCGCTCCTGCTATCAAGGACCGATTTGCTGAAGACGGTAACCGATGCATTTTCGGCTGAGGTTGGCTAGAGTAAATGTACGTTGTTAACCTGAATGCACCCGAATTACAGGGCAGTCTTTCTTCAATAGCCTATAAGTTATTTTCAAGAGTTCAATTGGCTTGGCAGCTAGGCTAGGCACTGATATTCCAATGTATGGACATTGATAAATCGGGTTCGTCGGCAGTAGACCGAATGCGTGACTAAATTCTAGACTTATTGAAAATCAACCGGTGAGTTATAAGTATAACAAATGCGATATGATAACAAAACCCTGAGACAGCCTAATCTACAGACCAGCCAGCTCCGGAGACGATCCGCCACTGGCCACACACTCGGATGCGGCATTTACGCGTTTGTCAGAACAATCAGCTACCACTAGTAGGCCAGTGCTCTACTGGGTGTTGTAGTTTTTCGTGTATGAAGTCGTGAACACAATGGATTCACGCATGTCATTGTAAACTACTATACCCATCTAGACAACATTAGGCCTACGTCTGGGCTGGTTGAAAAAACAGCCCATCACGAATAAAATTAGCGCCACATCACTTTCGGAAAGGCCTACCTTTAGTTCCTGACATAAGTCCTTCCTAGTTTTGCAGTAGTCTTGACTTAATTATTTCATAGGCTAAATTGCGTATTTACTTAGGCCACAGTTATTTGTGAGTCTGAAGCCCTAATTTGTAGAGTTAAATGGGGAGACAATTCGTGGTCATATACTAGCCTAAATGGCCTAGTTGTGATAGCTTTCATCATCAAAAAGCACAAATGTGAACAGGGACAGTAAGTGTCCAGGTTTCTGATTTATGGCTTTCAGTTTTCATTTCACATAACACACATCCTATCCGCAGAAGTTAAACCATTCTGCATTTCAGTTGTAAAAAAAAGCCACCAAAATGTGTCAGAAATACAGAAGAGTACATAACCTACTCCAGCCATCAGGCACTGTGGTCCAGAATATAGGCCTACACTGCTATGTAAATGCAAGAACTGTAGTAAAATATTCACTCAATGACAATACCAATGAATGGCAAGATATCATTTAGCATGCCAGATTGTATCAACTTTGCTTTTGGTCTTTGTGAGATTTATATGACTTGAGTAGCCTTATTTTTAGACCAAAACTCTTTGCTGCTCTATGATCAATAAAAAGGTACTAGGGCTAGGCTGTTGTGCTATTATACATGTAAAGAGCGCCATCTTCTGGATAGAATCACTTACTGCAATAATCACTGTGCCTCACTCCAATCAGAACTGTTGATGATGAATGGGCTACTCTAGGCCTACAGTCTATAGACGTGTTACATATTTTATATTTTCAGTAAAAGAGTAAAGTCAGCTTTATTTCACTGCATTTTCACTTTTCATTTTCACTTGTGATTCCTAATACGATTGCAATTTAGCCCAAGTTTATATAGGTTATGGAATGAATACCCTCCATGCACACACACAGACGCCTCACTGCTCAGTGAGGTTATCCCTATGATAGCATGAAATACACTATTTTTTTTACTGAGACGCAAACACAGTAGAGCCCATGGATAAACTGTTATGTGGAGCTCTTTTGTGTGCCCTGATGCTCTTTCAGGGAAGAGTTGTAAGACACTGAATGAGAAACAGGGGACACAGAGAGGCTCTATGAAGATCTTTGACCTCTTTCTCCTTGTTCACATTAGCCTGATGAGCCTGACTGGAAAGGTCTTTGTCAGCAAGAACAGACTTCAGCATGCTGCCAGGACAGCATGGTTGTTTAGTCTATAGGCATATGAGGTACAGTTTTTAATCATAAAGATCACCCCTTTGTCTTGGCATAAGCTGCCAACATCATAGACAGACAAGATATTATTGTTAGTAGAAGTAAAAATGCATTATGGTTTAACGGCTACAGTTCTAATAAGAAATAAATTTGAAATGTTTGCATTTCACATTATGAAAGAAATTATTTTAAATATAAAGGATTTATATTGCTCTTAGATAAGGTTTAATCATACATTTAATCATTCTCCAATGAAATTATAATTTATGTAAATACATTTCTATTTGTAGAGAGGGGTTTTGTACGTAAGCAAACAGAGTTTTGCCTAAAACGGCAAACTAACTGCTAACCAATGCTGTTGCGCCTTGTGTTCCTTGTTTTGTAAAGGTCAAAATAGCTTAGCTGGCACCGATAAAAACGAGGTGGTTAATTCCGAAATGTTATGTCATGCAAAGCTTCAAGTTCTTTAGCATGTTTTCCAGTCAGAAAATACGAAGAACCTTGCACAGCTAGTGTCAGGTATTTTCAATCTCTCGAAAGACCAAATACTATAAAATTAACAATTAACAATTTAACAATTGAGTGTTAAAACTAGTTCCTTGGCTTACCTCAAAAATGGTAGAAATCCGCACAATTTTTACTTAAAAATGTAATCAACTATTATTGCTGCCAAACTAATATCATGGAATTCATACATTATAAATAGGCCTAAAGTTTGAAACTAATATCTATCTAATTATTGTTTACTTTTGCCAATGTTTGTTTGACTTTTACTGTTAGGCTATACCAAGCATAAATTATGTAAATGTGTCTTTCACATATTTATAATGTCATGTCATCTAGGATGACCTTTCATTGTTGCAGGTTTTTGAATTGCTGCAATGACCCCAGTAAAAAAGAGTGTTGTAACAAATGAAAGGCCTACAGCTTATATGTGCCCACTTTCTATTTGCCATTTTGATATTCTGCGCCTACCAACATAAATATTTATAGACTTGTGTCATGGATCCCTGTTCCAACCTGATAGGCTGCTGAAAGAACAGTGTCCTCTGATGTGGCACAAAAGGAAGTGAGAAGTATGTGTGCTGCACTCATGACAGATTCTGAGCTTAAACATATGAACAGGAAGCACGACACAACAATTACTTGATGGCCTATGAAAGTCACAGAGTTATTATTACTCACTATAACACTATTTGTAATTTAAGGTTAATGTTCCATTCATAGCCTACAGTGATATCACATACAAATAGATAAATTAATACATATACATATGCATACATACATACATACATACATACATACATACATACATAAACATATACTGTCCTGAGAAATGTTATCAAATATCTCATTTGCATAATCACAAATACATTGTATTCTCTTGGTTTATAAAAATTAATCGAATATCAGGTGGGAGAGACAAATGTGATACTTGAAACCTTTTTGAAATTATTTGAAAGTATTTAGGTAGCCCTGCCTCCTGCAAAGCACCAGGACGAGAAGCATTGCTCCAAGCCTGGCTGGGTGTGTGGGGGATGGGGCCATGTAAATAGTTTAAAGCCTTCCCTCTTGTTCTCAGACTCAATGTCTAATAAGCTCAGACCAACTGTTACTATACATTACCCTGCTCCACCCACGTGCTATATCAGAAGCAATAAAATCATTATCACCCAGATTGTAATAGGAATTTCACATTTAATAAAATATTTCTATATATATATGAATACAGTCTACTCTTCTCAACAACTTAATTTTACTGAGCAATCGTGGACTTGCAACAAATTACCCCAAACAGCACCTATTGTTTGTGACCATGTGACAAGGACATCATGAACGCATGCTCTGTTCAGGGCATGTAGATAGAAGAAATATCACAGGACGAAATTCATAAGAGCTGTTTTTGCTTTCAAAGCTGGAGTGTTGTCGCGCATGCTCATTGTTATAATGTGGAAAAACCATATTGAGATCTCTTACTGCACTAGTGCGCATGGCCAATGCTTTAGTGTGATTGATGTTGGTTTGGCTTATGTGCCTGAGCTCCCGGGACACAATCAGCTGCACTTCATATAATACAGAAAGTGCAGTGGCAAGGAGAAGTTTTAGAGCAGGCTGCGGGAGAGAGAGATAGTCGAGCCTACAGCACTGCTACGACTGTTATCAAAAAATGTCAGCGAATAAAACCAAGAAAGTGAAAATGGCCACCAAATCATGTCCTGATTGCGACCAACAGGTGAGGAACGTTTAATATTTGTAACAATTTTGCTATGTCTTTGATACATTTTAGGAGCTGTTTGGCTGCTCAACTCTAGGCAGCAAGGATCACTCAAGCAACTATGTCAAAGTTCTGAATGGGAGGGGTTTCAAGATGTATTACATCTAATGCAAGCGATTTCACTTTGTAAATGTCTTTCTTATTTCAGTTAGTGATTCATTAGTATACAAGTTTGGTCGGATCCATATCGCTAGACACGAGTGTAGCTTGTGCTTGAATCATTCTGTAACCGACATATTTTACAGACTGTCAGTCGGAATATTGTGGTAAAGATCTGTGTACCTAGACGTTTCCTTATTTTTGATGCACTATAGCCTATCACTCCTTAATATTGCTACGTTGCAATTTATAGGCAACTTTTGAATAGGTGATTGGCACAATGTTTCATCTTGAATGTTTGGTTAGCCTATGGCTTTTCCTGTTTGATTAGGATTTCTTATGACTGGGGCGATAGCACCCTTAACGTATGCCACATTAACCATCGGTGAATGAAATGGCGACAGTGAAATTACAGAAGAATTTCAGTTTATAGTTTCCCATTGTCCTGTCCTTATCGATTGAAACATTATTCGGTCGTAGAGGAATCAGTCACGTTTAGCTGTTATGAATGGCTTGGTCGTTGGTATTATCGGCACGTGTCCAAAAATGTAGTTTCTTGCTGGCTAGCACCAGCGACTTTTTATCATATATTATGAAGGACATAACATAGCGATGATCAGTTCCTAATACAGAACACATGCGTAATGCTTTGGATATTTTATCGCTGCTCGCCCAAACATATACATTATCAAAGATAACACCGCTATGTGGTAGATATTCGTCAGATGTGCTGTGCATGCAAACCTTTGTGAAATGCTGATACTACCCTACTTCTCAAATATTAACCTTGGATTTTTCTTTTTCCTCGCAGATCCCTGTAGCTTGCAAGTCCTGTCCCTGCGGTTATGTGTTCATTAGCCGAAAGCTCTTAAATGCCAAACTAAATGAAAGATCACCACCAGCATTAGGTAATGCTTATTTACTTGATGAATAATTTACAATGCAAAATAAGTAGATTTTGAGTTTCAATATTACATGCGATGATCTATTTTGGAATTCTGTTTCTACTCAGAGGGTCTGCTCAGGGCATAACTACCAGAAAATTATATATATATATATATATATATATATATGTGTCTATATAACCTATTTCTGATGATTGTGGTATGAATTTGGTAGGAGCCTTATGAATGTCTTCATATGACCTCATATAGGTTAGTCAAGTTTATGGCATGTAGACTAAAACAATTTAATCTGGAAGTCCATTGACTTTTCATACATATTCCTTTAACATAGGAATTTTGCAGTCAGTAAGCCTCCAGGCTTTACTGTCAGATAGCCTATCTATGTGTAGGCTAGTTTAGTCAACAGGGGCAGTTCAGAATGTTGAATTGAGTGGTGCAATAGACAGCAGCCTGACTGCCTGAAAGCGCTGTTTGCCTGTGTGTGGAGAGTCATGGGGGATGGGTTTACTAATTCCTGGCTGAAAAGCTTGTTCCTTCAGTCTCCCCACTATGTTGTTTCAGAGTGGGAGAGTACAACATCCGTCTCAATAAAAGAAGCCACTTGTGCATATTAAGTTGAGCATGGAATAAGTCTAACTTGACGGTTAATCTTGAAAGAAATTATTATAATGAACTGGTATTTCCACGTCATATGTTGCTTTTGATTTTAGTGTGCTTCTGTCATGTGTGTGTTGGGGAGGCAGGAGGTGAGAATGTATGAAACAAGCCTGTAGAGTCCTCATGGACAGAAAGTAATTTGTTCTTGATGAGAAAGTCCAGGTGATGAGCCACTAGCTTGATTTCATAATGATACGGTTGAACCTGGGCAGTGTGTACAGATCAGACATGAGGCAATGGGGCCAGGCTGAGTGGTTCAGCATGTTAACAGATTACTAGCTTTCTCCCTGACTGCATGAGCAGAGGCTGGTTTTGTATGTGTACCCTCATATATATATATATATATATATATATATATATATATATATATATATATATATATATATATATATATATAAATTATATATATATGCTATCGGGATATGTAGTGGTATGCAAAATTCTTTTTACAGATTAAAGAGACACAACAAAAATGGCCTGTACTTTTGTTTGGTGCTAAATGAAAGGCTATAACTATGTAGGATTGGCTATAATATGTGATCTCTAATACCTAATTCTAATATGGTTTTATTAGTTTCACAGTAAACTGTATAAACATAGTTGTCCATGGAAGAGAAGAATGTCTCCTTGTGAGTAGGCCGAGGCGAGTTTTAGATTACAGCTCTCTCGTCTTTAATGACGGGTGTTAGCAAGCATTCTTTCTCTCCCTTTTCACAAGAGTTCACCATTTACTTTTCCTCAGCCAAATATCAGCTCCACTATTCAGGAATTCATCTTTCCATGTTAGCATAGGCTGCCATCCAGCATAAAAATAACTACAAGAACCAATTTTATATCTTAGCCAATGTGATGAAATTGTATAGTTATTTTCAAATCCTTCTTTTTGGAAAATGCTGCCCATTATGCAAATGTGGGTAAATGTCATTTTATTTTTTGAAAACAAAAACACAGGTGTAAAACGAAAACAGTGAAGGATCTCAAGACCAGTGTATTCCTTTAAGTTATATAACATGTAAGAATGAAGCGTTTCGGTTTTCTTTGTGACTGATTTAACTAAATATCTAATGATGATAAACCAGTGCAGTAGGTGAATGTGTCACAACCTTCTGCAAATAAAATGAGTCATATCCTTAATCTCTCTCAAGACATTTGTGTTCCTGTTTAGGCAGGCTGTTGGCAAGACTAGAATTCCTCAGCTGTGCAGTCTTTCATGGGATGGAAATGCTTAAAAGGCACTGCCTGCTGCACTGGAAAGAACTCAAAATCTATTAAAATAAGATGAGCAAACACATCTTGTGTCTTGTGAATGTTAAATCACAACATGGCACACCCTCTCAAGAGTATAGGTTCAAAATATAAAAAAAAATGGACATGGCTCATTGAGTGTTCATCTGCATGTGTTAATGTATAACTCTCAATGGTGAGATCTTGGCAGGCATTGTCATGCGTTTGATTGGTAGTCATTGTGAAACCACTCTACACTCTTTCTGTTTCTTTCTCCTCCCACACCTCTGAGGTGTCACAGTGTGTCACCATTTTCAGTTCATTTTTAAGGATGAGGAGCCATAAAAATAATTCCCCATGAGTAAAGCAGCAGGCCTACTTCCTGTTAGGCTAATGAGTGGCTTGCTGATTAGATCCCTGAGTCTGAGGAGATAGCCACACTGTTGACCCATATATACTGCTGTCAGTGGGGGATACTGCTCAAAGAACAGCATGTTATGTGGTGCAGCCTGGGTTGCAGTATTTTTTGAGCTAATTTATGAGGAAATTGTTTAGTTAAAATGTGTAAAACGTGTATTTGAATATTCAGGAACACATCTTTCTTGTATTTATTTAACAAGGTCATCTTGTTCTGTGCTGGTATTCTATCAACAACACCAGCAGCACATGCATGATGTAACATATGTAATTAAAGCCATTCTGCTTTTACCTTTTTGAAATGTTGCTGAAGTGTCAGTTTTCATTTTTGTCCACTGGAGGTACCATTGAGCAGAACTAGGGGGGGAAATCAACATTGAAGTGAAGCGTAAACATTTATTGGCTTTTGTTATACGGTCACATGCAATTTAATTTTTTTTTGTTTACAGTGGTCTTTAACTCTTTTTTTCCATTAGATAAACTGGATGCAAAGAGAAGACGGACGGAACGAATCCGCCGAGAAAAGATCAACTCTACCTCCACTAATGATATGGAAAACAGAAGGCGGTCTCGCTCCAACAGCCAATCAGAGCAGATTCGCAGAGGAAGGGGTAGACCTAAGACCACAGGTCTGAAGAAACAGGAGGAGGAGAAAGGTAATTCTGTCACCTGGACTCCTGCTTTCATCGGCTGTATTGTATTAAGAGACTAGGTAAAGTATTGTATTGTATTGTATTAAGAGACTAGGAAAGTAAGGTCGGTAAGTTGTGCTGTTGTGGGCATTATTCTGTGCCATTTTGTTCAATAAGCTGACTGGCACAGACAAAAAAGTGGTGTGACTGCATTCTGTGCATACCTTTCACAGACAGTTTAGCACAGTATACTGGCAGCTCTGAGATGTACATTTCAAACACATTTTGACATTATTAATACCAATGAGGGCTTTAGGATGAACAATTTAAATGATTACCTTTTCAAGACGGGAGGCACACAATCATTTTGTGCTGCTGAATATTATACCATTGTCAAAAAATAATAAATTCTGACATTTCTATTCCTCTTGTCGGAGTGTAGATGTATGTATAGGGTGCTAAACCAGTATGTGTAGTTGAAGACTATGTTATGGTTTGTGCATTTCTCCTTCATTTCCCCATTCAGTTCTTTGAAAATACTATTTGGCAGGCATCTGTTTTCAGAGGATTCATTCTCCTTTGCTGGAGTTATCTAGAGGATTTAAGCTGCTTCTCTCACCTCATTCCTTAGTCAGCTCACACAGCAACCCGCATATTGCAAATATACCCTTTCAGTCCTGTGTGAGAGTGAGGGAGGGAGGGAGGGAGGGAGAGGTGAGGGAGAGGGATGCACAGATTCTGGACTTTTCATATGACATGTTGGCTTTACAGAGACATTATGTCAGGGATGGTGTCCAATTTTCACCCCTGTGAGGCAAGATCCACGTTGTCAGAGTGAACAAAGCAAACATGGCTGTTGGTGTTAGTCTGCTCTGTGAATTCTTTAGCAAAGGTCTGCTCTAACAGTAATCGCTGCATTGTAGTTTATTAGATTAATTACACTGAATAACATTTATCGTAGCGCATGGGAAGAATATCTGCTCCAAAAGCACGAGAAGAGCTCGATTAGTTAAGCATGGTGGTGAAGTGGGAGTCATTGTGTTCAGATTAATGATTTACAGGCGGGCTGCTCTCTCGGCTCACTGCTAAATAAATCATGGTGTCACTTTTGGAGCTGACGCTATATCTACTCTTTCAGGCAGGGGAATATGCATGTCACAGTTTATTTGGAAGTGTATCATTTTTCACAGCCCTAATCAGAAGTTGATAAGTAATGTAATTCAACAATACATTGTAAATCACAAAATAATAATTAAATGCGCATGGGCCTATGGACTTGTCTTGAAATATTTATTTGTATATTAAGATTGTATATTGTCTTAGTCATTCTCACAAATGTGTCCTATTACTCTTTTGTGTTGTGACAGTAGAAAAACAAGAGAAGGAGGTCGATATCTACGCCAATCTGTCAGACGAGAAGGCCTTTGTGTTCTCGGTGGCCTTGGCTGAAATCAACCGTAAGATCCTTGGCCAGAGACTGATCCTGTAGCTGTTACACTGGTGCTGACTGACAGGTGAAACTCAGGAGTCCTGCTGCCGAGGCCCAGGCATGGCCTCTGTGTATGACAGAAGAGGGGTGGGGGGGGGGGGGGGGGGATGGTCGAGGAGGACTTTAAGACTCAGACCTACTTTTGATAGTGGGAGCCACTTGGACTGGTTGACACCTGGGGTGTTGCCTGGGAAACGTGGCCATGCAGACACCTGCTCTGCCTGGAGAGAGGAGGTGGAACCACTGGCTGACTTGACGAGGAAGCGTGAGAAACGAAGCCTCTGTGGGCAAAAGATTCTGGTGCTCTGCGAAGTCTATATGTATTTATCTTTTCATCAGATTTTACATGACACGATAAGCTGAGGGTCCATCGCCATCGATAGAGGAATGCTAGCTGTTCAGTAGAGCTGACTGTTTTTTAAAAGGAGGTGATAACTATGCCAGGTTTTGCTCTAAACTGTCACAGGGCTGTTCGGGTACTGTAATTGTGACTTCAGTGTAGTCCTAGGTTTGCTGATCTACTTAACTGTTCATTGTAGATGCCATGCAGCCCTGTCGTTGACTAGCAAACCTAGTTTTTATGCTTGTGGGAATACCATTGTATATCTTTATTTATTATGCCCGTTCCACTCTAATTTAAATGCTTATTTTATTATCCTCTTTTGTTTCTGTTTCATAAGTGGCAAAGCATATCTAATGTAATATTTGCTCTGTATATGAGCGTATTAAGTGTCAAAGCAAAAATCCACTTTGATTTTAACTCCTGAGGTTACAAGAGGTAAATTCCTGCCATACTTGGTCTTTTGTTTTTGCACTGTCTCAGTTGTCCATTAATGGGAAAACATCTTCAGATTACTGCACTCCACTAGGCTTATGTTCCAACACAGAAAATCCTTTTAAGTATTATTTTAAAGAACGATTCCTGTGATACAATCTGACTCCAGGCTGTGATCTGCTCCCAATTTATCGCCAGAACAAAATGATCTGGAATTTAGAGAGAACAGATGAAAAATGATAGCAAAAGTGATTTCAACACATAGTGGGAATTTGATCATTGTGTTCTATTTTGTTGTGAGCAGGGACCTTAAAAGAACAGTCAACAGACGTGACTTGTTCAGTTTCAAAGCGAAAAAAGTAATATGGTGTTCTGGAATGTCTCTGCCAAATACCACAACCTAGAATATGCTCTGTTAGAGCTTTGGATGGGAAGTGCAGATCAGTAGCACCATACTGTGCTTGCTATTGTGTGGGGGATTATTTGACAGTAATAGCTGTTGCAAAACCCACAGACCACATCACTCCTCCTGCTTATATTAAAAATCATTCTAAAATAAAAAATAATGATTTACTATTAATCTGGTTTGTGTGCATTCTTTACTGTAGTAATTTTACCTGTTAAAAGGCTGCATTTTCAGTACAGAGAGCTTAATTCGGTGTTGTGAGCAAAATGACTGTAACCCATTACCGAAAGGACACATTTAACACAATTATTTTAATGAACTGAAACGAGTCATGAGCAGAGGGGTGATAACGGAACCAAAGTTTCTCAGAGGTAAAGTTTCTGCTGAATAGCGCGGTATGTTTGTTGTTTATTATGCCTGCTTACATCATGTCTGAAACAAGAGCGTAGATGGATCGGATGCTAAATGGACATCTATCATTTATCTTTAAAAACCCATGTTGCTTTCAGGCTGTGTTATTGCAGAAGATGGTAATCATGCATGCAAGTGAAATAAAACCAAGCGATTCAGCAGTACATGATATATGACTGACCTACATTGCTTTCTGTTTATGCACAGGGAAGGCACTGCTGCCTTCAAGCAGTTATGGTGAAATGCAAATTGGGCCAAAACGCATTTAGATCTACCAATATGTAGTGGCCGACTGTTTTATTGATTTAGCATTTCACTTTTTTTTGTAAACGGAAATGGTATTTAGGAAATAACTCGTGCATGGTGACATGGTTCTTACAGATATGTCCCTCCCTGTTATTGGGGATTTTCCTTTTTTGCTTTCTCTCTTTTTTGCCTTCTTGGCTTTGGTTGGAAAGACTCCTCCTGACTTGGATCATCCCTGTGGAATGTCAACAGGTTTCCATGGAAGATCCAAACCTCACAACTCCCGCTGTCACAGTGCCTCGGACAAAGTGGCACCTCCCTGACACTGTGCTATGTGGTGCACTGGCCCCACATTTGGTGTGCTCAGCAGTTACCATCTCAGCATGGATTTAAATTGACTGAAACTTGAGATGGCTTGGTGTTTGGTATGCCTGCAATATGCAAAGTGTGGCCGTCGACTGCAAACCCTACAGCCTAACTACTGATAGTATCATTACCCAGGATGGGAGTTGCCTGTTGCATTATCCAGCATGACCATCCTCCTGAAAAGAGCACAATAAGACAGTAAAGGAGAGCAGTGGGGAAGAGAGGAGGGAGGGAGGTAGGGAGAGAGGGAGGGTTGCAAATGATCACTGTGCTCGGGGGTACAAGCTGCCGTGAACCAGAAATCTTGCTTGGTCAGCACAAGTCTTTCCTACGCGTTGCACTGTATGTGTGAAAACAATGCAGCACTCGAAAATATGGATACAACTAAAATGTAGCATGCTTAATTAAAATGTAGGTTTAGCATTCATAGTTGGCATTTAATTATGTCACAAGGGGATTATGTGGTTTGCCTGCACAGACGGTGTAATCAGCCCTCTCCGTAGTCAGAGAGAGCCTGAGAGAGGGAGAGCTTAGCACAATGTTGAGGGCTTGTACACTTCAATGGGGATTTCCCTCTGCTCTGCTCTGTACAGTCATTCCATTCACATGGGACCACCGTGATAAGAAACCAAACCTGGAAGACAAGCTCACGTGACTTTGGGCTGTCAGGTTACCCTAACGACAGCACTGTGTCTCTTAGGGAAGTTCCTCCCTCAACCAAGCTCATCCACAGATGACAACTCAGAATCAAATACACATATACTCTCTTTCTCTCTGTCTTTGTCTCTGTCTCTGTCTCTGTATCACTCACTCTTCGGCACACAAACACACACACACACACACACAGACTGTTTTTACTAATGCTGTATTTTTCCACCTCATCTTTCTTGTTCTTCTTGAGGTAATGACAGTCATGATGTATCACAGAAGGAAAACAAGACGAGTGGGATAGAGGCTGACTCACTCATGTCATGTCACAGTAGCCTTGAGTGTGAGCAGGAAGAGAGAAGATGTTACCTCAAATGAATGTCAGCAACACAAATGATATCCTTGACTCTGCCTGTGGTTTATATAGCACACACTTATCCAAACCATTTATAGCAGAGAAGTTATGCAGTTTAACATGATTGCCCCTACAGTATAATAAACAACAGCAGAAATAATAACCTTGGTGTTTGTTGGACCTTTTTTATGGGCAGGGACATTTACCCTCCATATATGTAAATATTAGTCCTTGGTTGACTCTGTTCAATGGCCTGGAGGATGAGTATGAACTCAGAGGTTCTTGGACTGATTTGTGTGGTGACAGGAAGCAATGTTGCTGAACAAGCCACCCTCTCTGACAGTGTTTCCACTGAATTCTCACAGAAATAAGGATGCATTTAGGCTATGCTCTATCTTTTTTTTTAAAGCTGGCATCTCTCAGAAACACATAATGTAATAATAACTGTGTTTTAGTGCTGTTGTAACCACAGGGTTATTTAACTAGGATGGCTGAAAACTATATGAAAAGCATTACATTACATTACATAAAAAGCTTGGGAGGCTTTGTTAGTTTTGTTTGTAACGTGGTTGCCTGCTGTTTTAATTATTTCATAGGACTTTTTTTAATGCGTACTAATGCACATATGATCAAGTAGCTGGGAAAGCAAAAAATACAATGTTGCATAAAACAAATATGAAGAATTTTCATAACAGTTCAGATTTCAATGTAAATATACTCACAGGGAATAGGTAACATTAGTGCAATTTTATTGCGCAATTCCTTTTCAAGCAACTGCCCCAGGGTTAGTAGTCACATTGAAATATGATCAGAACAGTATGCACTCCACTACTCTTCTGATCTTACTCTAAAATGTCTCTATTTTTCAGGAGCCATTCTGCTTGGCAAGCAGAGTGATATAATATGGGTCTATTGTGCCCACTATTATCAGGGGAGGAAATGCCACTCGATGTAATAAATGTGTTCCTAGGTCACATGACTAAGAAATGATGTCATTAACCAGGAAGAGTGTCTATTGTTCTTTTAGGATCTAACCCAACCATAAACAGTCAAATCTCTACTCATGCACAGAATATTGCATTTGAGAAAATACTATTGAGGAATTATTGCTGCATGTATATGGAATATGATATTGTATTAATATGATGTAAATATTCTATCACAAATGTCATATTTTATAGCATTATATTAACATTAATTAGTGCTGTGTGCTGAATCTTGGCTGAAAGGTCATTTGGAAGGTCATCTTGTCCTGAGAGAAAATTAATGAAATGTTTAGCACTCCAGTTATGAATTGCTGACCCACAATGTTTTCTGCAGTTACAGAATGAACAGAGGTAGCAGGAAGCTGTGGCTGCAATTCAGCTGAATATGTTTGGCTAAGAATGTATCTCTAGTTAGATACTATTTTTATCCTCTTTTTGAAAAGGAATCCATTTATTTCATCGAATATATTTAATCTCAAAGGAATGCTTTCCCAGTAGTTTGCCCTAATTTTGGGTGCTATACTGAATAGTTCTATTGTTCAACCAATTGAGTGTAGTATCTGATTCCTCCACCAGATGGCACACAGGTAACGTGACAAATACTGAAAGAGAGCGTTGCTAGTTGTTTTGGTCACATATTATGGGTCTTCTGATTTCTCTAGTGAAGCTTTGAAGTCTTGGAGTTCTACATGTAAATATGATGCACATCTGCTATTTGACCTAAAACAATGACTCCAGTTTAAATGAGCATTTGACAGTAAGCCTCATGTTTGCATGATTTATGGCTCAAGCGCATGTGAAGGCCTTTTGTGAAAATTGATATAGAATTCTAGTAATATGTTATCACATTTGAAGCAAAAACAAGATAGGCTACAAGGCCTACGAATCACTGATATATTACATACCTCCAGAAAACAATTATTGTATGTTTATGTTCATGTATTGAGCAGGAATAGCATTTTAATACTAATACTATTGTTTATAAAATTAATAATGTTTATGAAAACAACAAGAACTACAATAATTTTCTTTCAAGAGGGCATTTGATAGACAGATAAGAAGTAGTAGATATTTAAAGGATTCTTGACTCTTCTTACTCAAGTGGGTCAGACAAAGTGGACACAGTTGTCCAGAGGTTCCACAATATCTTTGGCTACAGATTTGCAATACTGACCAGAAATCTCTTTGTTTAATAAATTGACAGCAGTTCCACAGATGGCCTCTCCATGTATCCAGAGGTAGGCGGAGATGTTGGCACATGACTATAAGATCAGCTAGGGCAGAATAATGGAAATACTGATGATCTTAATTGCTTTCCATTGCATGAGAGACTGGCACGAACAGGGATTCTTTGCTTGGTTGAGTTAGAGGGATGATATTGAAAAGGTGGCCATAAGAATTAAAGGGGAATAAGTTCAGGCCATATACAGAGTAAAGCAGCATGGGAATCACGAGTCATTGTGCCCCTGCCAGGCCCAAAAGATGTGCTACAACTGCACAGCGCCATATGTGGTGGCTAAAGCTTGGCTAGGACATTGAGGACAGAGTGAAATTGCTGAGTTTGCTGGTGGCCCCATTTAATGTCTGGGGCTGGCAGAGGTTCCCTGTAAGGTTCTCCTGTCCACAAGATGGCAATAGAGGGCCGGATAAGCGGGTGCTCTAGTTGGACAAGGGTTGAGAGGAAACAGGTAGATGTCAATCTATAGGCTGGGAGCTGATTAGCAATGATCAAAAGACATCTGGGTGGCTTATCAAAGATGCACACGGACACAAAGGCATACCTTTTTTTACCACACAGGTAACACTATTAATATAATTCACATATCACCAGGTAAACCACATCACATTGTCAAATAGATCTTTGTCTACATAACATTGTAACATTTGTCTACATAACAATTTAACAATATCTGACAGACTAGCACGACATTTTGGAGAGCGGAGACATCAGACTTTAACTTTGCAAAGATCTTTGTGGCCATGGCACAATGTGACACATGCCACTGAAGGTTACCAGAGAGAGAGAGAGAGAGTGGGCGATGTTGGTGAGGATGGATGTCTGAGTCACAGTGTTTGTTTGGGATTGCAGTGGACCCATGGCTTGGCATTCATGTGACCCATGCATAGCACAGATGTACTCTTGGTGACCAAGACAGGCTTCCTGTGACTGCACTGTTAGTCTGCTCTGCAGGTGCAGGAGGATATCAGGGTCCTCTCCTCCTGGAACACCCTGCAGAGACCCAGACACATCAGATCCTGCTCACAACGCTCCCAAAAATACTTCCCGCAACTGAACAAAGGTGAAGGGAGGGAAAAAGAGAAAGAGAGAGAGAGATAGAGAGAGAGAGAGAGATGGATAGAGAGAGAGAGAGAGAGAGAGAGAACGAGGGCTTTAGGCCAGGACAATCAGCGACTCTGTTAAGAGTTAAAGAGTGGTGTGTGGTGAGAGCCGAGCACTGTCCGGCCCGTTAGAGGCCCAGCGGATGTGACAACCCTGGGCCCTTATAAGGAGTGGGCAGCCAGACGTGGGGGTCAGCAACTCGATGCCTCCGCTCGGGATGTGTCACTGACGCACTCTGTCTGGCCGTTTTCAGCAAAGCAGGGGGGTGTAGGATCAAATCCTTCACAGCCTCACTTTCTCACTCTCGCACAAACACGCACATGCTCACGATTACACACACAAACACACAAACACACAGGCAAACATACACACACACACACACACACACACACACACACACACACACACAGAGAAACACACACACACACACACACAGAAACACACACACACACACACACACACACACACAATCTAGTGAACACACACAGAAAGCTTGTTTGTGTGGATTTACGCACAGAATGCAACATGTTGAAACAGAGGCAGCAAGCACATGGAGATCTAACTCACTGGCCCATGCTTTCTGCTGTCTGCTGTGTCCCACTATCCCAGGCCCAGACAGAAGACACAGAAGTGCATGCAACTACAGACAAATGCACTCACAGAGAAGGGGGAGGCAAGTGCATCAAAGATGGCATCTCTCCCGACTGTGTGTGTGTGTGTGTGTGTGTGTGTGTGTGTGTGTGTATGTGTGTGTGTGTGTGTGTTTGTGTGTGTGTGTGTGTGCGTGTTTGTGTGTGAGACAGAAAAGGAGAGAAAGTTAAGACTTGGCTTCATCTTTCATCCATCATCACTGCGTGGGGGAGGGTGATGGAGGAGGGGCCCCACGGCCCCCCCCCATGGGGACAGTTCCAAACAAAAAGACAAATCTGGACCCTATTAATAAAACAGGACTCTCACATTTCCTGCATACTCACACTAATCTCAGGCAGCTGTTATCTCGCCGCAGGAAGTGCTGTCCGGGCCCATCGTCGTGCGGGCAGCAGCTCAGCACTATCAGGGACGGGACAGGACGAGCACCCCTCAACCCCCCTTGGGGGAGCGTGAGATAAGATAGACCCATCTGCTGCCGTCTGCTCCAAAACCCATCAGGACACCCACGGACCGGGCTTCTCCGCATTCACTCTCACTCAGCCAGGCAACGTCCGGGATGGACGAACCCACACATCGCTGACCAAGGCCAGGACAGGTTAGAGCAATGGGTACCTCTTTTTACCGATCCCTCCTACTCAGCACCAGAGGCTTCAGTGTGTCTGACTACATCCGCAAGTTCACGGTAAGAGAACTGGGACCACCTGCCTACGCATTCATTCTCACACCACCAACAACCCTGAAGGTAACTTAAAGTAGACATATTATTAATACAGAATGAACCAGGGGCATTTTAAACACTGTTTGTGTGGAATGTCTTCCTTTAAAAAGAGTTAAAAAGAAACATGAAATCATAATGGAAATCAAGACATTTATGACACACATAGCTACTTCGTAATGGTTACACAGCAACAACCTCTGGTCAAATGTAATTTTATCAAGCCTCTTATTTGTTTTCCATTAGAGCAAGAAAAAGGGTTCAGCTTCAGTCCAACATTTGTATTTGATATGGGTGACCATACAGGATACATTTAGCATCTTGTCAAATATCTCGCCGAAGAAATATCATCAAGACATGGTTTTGGAGTTATTCTGAATTTATTGACGTGAGTTGCCTTAGCCTAAATAAATGGCTTCAAATGTGCAAACCAACAGCCACACATTCTCTTTTTTCACAGCAGTGACAAGTAGCTCTTTTGAAACTCAAGTTAGTTTGTTAGTTTTGTACAATTGATAATAAATCTTTTTTATAGAGAAAAGAGGAAACCATACAAACATAGAAGTACATAAAAGTAATTTTAAAAGTAATTTTAAAATCAATAATTTGTTTATTTTATTTCAAATATTCCAAATCAACAGTTGCAAAATCATATAAATTGTGACCTGATCTGACAAAATGGGTCACAAGTCACATATTCTAATTTTGAGATACAGGCCGATTACTTCAAAAAACACTGAAAATATCGATTTTCTTTTTTGGTGTTATATGAAAAAAGAGACATTCAAAATTAATTTCCCTAAGTTTCATAGTCAAGAGAAGAACGTAAAGTTACAAAAATTAAAATTCAAGTGGGCAAATCCTACCTGTACCTGCCTGTAACCTGTAACTTCAAATGTGATTTTCTCAGTTTTTCAATTGGAAAAAGATAGTGGGAGGCCATAATTCAAAATGCGACAACGGTTTGTGATATGACTTTGACCAGGATATCACTTTAAAGCTTACTGTGTCCTCTGTGACTCATTTTGTCAGATCGGGTCACAGTTGTTGGAAAAATCATACATACATATAATATATATATAAACATTTATACATATATATAAACATATATATCTCAAATCATGTGATGAAACAAAGATACAATATATATACTTATATTACATGTGTGTATGTATGGGTGTGTGCCTCTCTCTGTCTCTTGTATATGTGCATATGTGTGCCTCTCTGTCTCTGTGTGTGTGTGTGTGGGTGTTATTGTTTTTCATGATACCCACAGTAACGTGGGACATGTCAGGGTCACATCTGGCACAGAGACCCTGTCGCATTAGAACCTGATATTCTTTAAAGCTTTGAGTCCAGGAGTGGCCTGCTTAGTCACGCGTTCTTGGTAAGAGAGAGGGGGCCAGTCGTAAACTGAGATTGTGGCATAAACAGTGCCCACGCCTGGGGCAAGTCTGAGGTCCGTGAGCAAACAAGGGGTCTTATCACCACACACTCTGATACCTCATTTGTTCTTTGTGATATCCACACAGGCAAAATGTGTTTGGTTAAAGAGAGAAATCTTAGCTGATCTGTGGAACAGTGTTGATCCCATGCCTCAAAGGAAGTTTATCTGGTGTGTTGGCCATGATGGGAGACATCTCTGTTTAATGCCAGGGGTCAGAGAGAGTTGAGTTTAAATGCAATAAACACTTTCCATCTATAGATCTCTAAATCTCTTCAAATGGCTCCAAGTGCAGAGCCTGTCTTGTCTGCCAAAAGAGAGCTGTGCTGCCCCCACGGCTTCAAATACGGACATTTACATGTAGCCATGCTACCTATGGACACAGCTCCATGGCTGAAACAGTGTTGCTGCTGTGGGTCTTGATTGGACACAATACACAGCTGTTTATGTTTTCACTTGTCCAGACAGAGATGACTGTGATGATCTGTTGAAGTAACCCTTCCTCTCCTGCGCAACCCCGACCCCTCTCCCTGCACCACTTGCCCTCGTATCCCCAGCCTCTCTCTGGCCCTGTAAGGAAGGCAAGGGAATGGAAACTATGCGGCCATTTTATGGAGCACTTTTCTGGCTCCCCAGACTGAGGTCAAAGTTGAGTCAAGGGAGAGACACCCAGAAGCTTATCCTGGCTATGTTGTTGTTGAGTTCACGGTTAAGGTCAAACATCCAGCGATTCTTCCACTGTTTGGATATACCCCCTGAATGCTCCGGGTAGACACTTAAAGTCTTAAAATAGCTGGACACTTTGAACAGCTTTGATGGTTTGTGATGCTTCGCAGTCCTATGGAGCAGTGAAACCCATTCTCAGCTGAGTAATAAGGTCTCTGTATTGACAAGAGGGATGAAACAGACATCACCTGACATTAACTCCTGTCATTTACGGTGGATTGGGCCCCATCATGGCACATTAAAAACAGAATGCTGTCCCAGGCTGTGGAAACCTCCGTGTATGAGAAACAGAGTTGCTGCCAAACTGATATCCCTTGGCCTCCAAACACGTTAGCCTGCTAACAATCCCGGCCCGTGTTACTGGGTGGTAAATTGAGTTGCCCATGCAGCTTGGGGGGGGGGGGGGGGGTCTGCTGTGACGCATGCCTCTTCTAGACACTCAACTCATGGAAAAGCCTCACCAGGGTTGCGGGCCAAGCCCCTTGTGGTAGATTTCCACTGGCCCCCACCTTGCATAATATGGTTATATATCAGCCAGATGGTTCCTGGAACGCGACCAGGACTGAAAAACTATAGTCTCACTGGGGAGGGATTTATAAATAAAGTCGCTGGCTTACATGCTGCCCATTGTCAGAAGCCTGCAGGACAAGGGGGATGAGTGTAGTAGAGCAGGGCAATTAGATGCCATGGTCAGCCCTCCAGAGTCTGGACTGGACACAGTCTCCTTAAGGCTGAGATGCCACTGCTTGATATGATGAGGGACAACCAGCCTTGGCGTGTGAATAAAGAATGTAGAAACACATTTTTTTACATGATGTGCACATAAAAATCTATTAAGTTTGAATAGTTTTTTCATGATAGACCCTTAGACTAAAATGACTGAATTATTGCATTATTAACAGAAACGGAATGGAGTGGTAAAACACCTTACATGTGAAAGCTTGCTAAGCATTATGCACATGGAGTGCTTTGGAGGCTTTACATGAAAGTTAAATTGGACGTTTAAACCACTTCTTTTACTGACTGGCACAGTTGGCATGTTCCATGGAAGAAAGCAATCAATAACATCCCAATCATCATGTATCTATGGATAAATACTGTATCACCTTCTGTCCTGAGTTCATATGATATATAGGGGAGGCGTGGGGGGGTTTTCTGGATGGGCGCTAATAAAAACATAATAAACCAATCAGAGGCTGCATTTGGAAATTCCCTCGGGGAGAAAGGGTGACTGAGTAGATTCCCTCCTGCCATTTATCATCATTCCTGTGTCGGCAGGGTGTTTATTTAGGGGAAGAGTTAGCCAATGTCCAGTCACATTCCTGCCAAACTCAGGGGCATCATGGGTCACCTGGAACAGCTGTGTGTGTCCGTCCTAAATATGGAACCCACAAACAGGTGGGTTGTGGGGACGGACGAATAACACAAGGTATGAAGCAACATTTTCAAAATCAAACAGCCTCTGCGGCACACACAACATCTTCCTCTGCTACCGGCAGATAGCTGGCCATTTTTAAAAGGTCATTCCTTGCGTGCCTTCCTGTCAACAGCATCTGCTGGAGCGAATTTAAATGTTTTGGTGACGTCAAGGGAACACTGGAACTTTGGCAGCTCCGGGACCCTGTAGGTCATATAAAAGCCCAGGGACAGGGGGAGAGATGGTGGGAGGGCAGTGGAGAAGAGATAAGATACCCACGCAGAGGTGTTTATTTAAGTGGTGTCATGTCTCTGGCAAGTACTGACAACAGGGTCCGCCACAGCAGCCTGCGTCTGAGAGGGACACAGAACCGCCGCCGGGAGTTTCGAGAGAAGAGCTTGAATCAACTAAAATAGACGAGTGTCGTGCCCTGCCTCGGAAGAGAGGGATTAGCAGACCTCCATTCTTTCTCCTTGGTCACACTCACTCGCCTTGCGTCAGGGGAGAGGACTTTGTGGCGGAACGATGAGCAAACCGGCGACTTTGGCCACTTGCATTGCCAAGATGTACGAGGGAGGCAAGCTGGACAACGGAGGCACGCCGGCGGGGCCGGCCAAGAAGCCCAACAGCAACCTCCTGACCAGCCTGGGTGGCGTGGACGTCAAACTCACTGTGCTGGAGGGCAAGATGGAGCAACTCGCTCGCGGCCAAGCCGAGGTGCTTCGCCGGCTGGACGTGGTGTGCGACGGGATGGGAACCCTGGAGAGGGACCTGGCACAGCTGAAGAAGAGTAGTGGGCAGCCAGCAGCGCCTGCCGAGGGCACACTCTTGGCAGAAGTGCGGGCGCTTTGTGGAGAGACGGTGGCGCTTTTGAAGGGCGTGAAGGAAGAGGGCCGCTGCCAGCGGGTCAAGATGGAGGGCATCGCCAGCTCAGTGTCCGCGGTGGATAAAGTGCTGGCCTATGTGGGCGAGGTTTTCCGCAGCTCCAAGATAGTGGAGTTCATTGTGAAGGGCATTGTGCCTTGGGGGAGGCAGGAGCCACCGGACAGGGCAGTGGTGGAGGTCAGTGGGTTCCACATGAATCACACACTATTACAGCTGTCTATCAGCCGAGGAGTTGACCACTCCTGCCAGTGGTTATTCTCTGTATTATCTGTGTTATCATGTGTGTTATTTTTCTTTCTGGATCTGTGTTTTGTTGATTTGAGATACAGGATGTATTTTGGTATAAGCCTCTGCAATAGCAAGCAGGATGTTATTCAGGAGCCCTTATACAGTAGATCTTATCATAGGATTTCAAGGGAATGCAAACTGTGACTGCAGGTGCAGGTTTGGGTGTCTAATATATGGTGGGTGCCCCATGGCTTTGTTTGTGTAAAGCCACTTAATCTCAGGGGATGGGGTGAACATACAACTGCCTGAGGGTTATTTTTCTAGCAGCTGTAAATCCAGTGTCAGCTAGAGTTGCGCAATCCAAAGTCTCTAAAACCCAAAACAGATAGATGAAAGGTCATTTGCTGGCATTGGGGTCTTGAGATTGAAGGTTCAAACTTAATACTATGTATACATAGTGATAACAAATATAATTATATCACATTGAATAACAAAACGCTAGTTGCAATTATTTTAACCTTTAACTTAACTCCATCAATCTACTTATTATTTAATAGACTATTTAAAACTTTAGCTTGAACATAGTTTTCAACTAGCTCAACTAGTTTCTCTGCCACCATATGTGAAAATGTTGTGTTGGGACATGTCATGTATGCATTCATATTTGAGTACAGCTGCCTGAAAGGTTAGGTCACCATTTTGTAATTTTTCGAGCTCTAGGCAGTTGTAGATGTAAGTGGATCACCCTTCACCTACGCAAGCCCCCTCTGACCTGAACACAGCCCTCTGATGTCCTGCATATTCCTCGCCCTAAAAGCTCCCGTTACAGAAGGCATCTCCCAGTTAGTCTTGGCTTAGATGGGATAAAGCAAGGCAGAGCTGCCGAGGCCTAATCCAGCCCAGTCTGCTGTCAAATGGCGTCACAGTGTTGTTAAGTGAAGACACTTCAGTGCGTCATATTCTGAGTGGCGTAAATGCTGACCAAAAAAAAAAAAAACCATGGCTGCTTGTTCTCAATGAATGGGAATGTGTCTGGGGAATGTCACACCCAGACATTAGCAAGCCAGAGAGTCTGTGCTATTTGACTGGGGAATGCTGGGCCATGTTTGCCTTTCATAATTAGCGTTTGTTGACAGTCTGACCATAAGTTGACATGTAAATGTTTTTAGGGTCATAAACCACCAAATTTAATAAATATGTTATTACTGGGGTGAACACTGTACAAATATATCTAGCTAAGTGTTATAATCTTATATTGGCATAAAACATCTAGTTGGTATTGTTTTTAGTATAAAGATACTTATTTTAAGTCAAATAATTTTATGAGAAAGCTCAAAGTAAGTCAAATTCTTCTTAAATTAAGACATAAAACAAGTAAAATCATCTGTCTATGGGGTAAGTAAATTTTTTTTATAAACATCTTACACTAAAAACAATACCAACTAGATATTTTTTTATCTTAATATAAGATTATAAACACTTGGTTAGATATCAGTTTTTGCAGTGAAGCTGTAGTGTATATTTCACTAAATAATCATCAATGTGTCACAAATTGTCATTTGTAAGGTTAAATAGAAACTGACAGCTAACAAAAAGAACCTCTTAGTCAAAATATCAGAAAGGTTTTTGAAGAAACCTTGGGTCTTATCCCTTTTTTCCCTCTGTCTTAACATTTACCTCTGAGATTCTCATGCTATATAGTAACAATTGACATAGCAAAGTTTTGGCTTTGTAAATGTTTGTGAATACCCTGGTCTTGAACTCATAATGTGATTAAGGTTATATTCTTCCACCCATCAGAAAAATAAATCTGAAGATGGCAGTGCAAAGCATAAACCTGAGGTGTGTGATCAAGGAACCCAGGTCGAGGAGGAAGATTCAGTTCCTGGTAAGAGTTGACCTTTGGCTTTTCCACTGGTTTACATTTATATCTTTTTAGAAATTTTAATGTGAATGTAAGTACATCAGGCATGGTGCTGCAGATTTCTTTAGGGCATACGATACAATGTGGGCATGTATTGCCTGAGCTATTTTATGGAGAAAAAAAAACACACTTGCTGGCATGTGTTATACCCTGTGTCTGTACGGTTGGTTGCAACGTCTGTACAGTTTGTGTCTGTGGGATCCTCAGTTTGGTGGTTTGTCCTCACACAGATCAACTCCAGCAGAGTGAGAAGAGTCCAGCACAGTCTCCCGAGTCAGAGGTTGCATCCGCAGAGGTCAAAGGTCAGAATGCAGAGAGTGAGGGGGTTACGCCACCTCCTAGTGAAGCAGAGGACTCCAGCAAGGGCCAGCGTCGGCAGAAGGAGGTGACGCTGAAGAGCAGAGAGCCCACTAGGGTCCAGACCTTTGCTCCGGAGGTGCAGGAGGAAGTAGCCACTGCAGAGGTTCCTAAGGATGCTGCCTTTGAGTTGATTAAGAAGGAGAAGGTAGACACAGCATTAACTACTGTGGCTCCCCAAGAGTTGTCAGCTCCAGAGGAAGAAAGGTACACCCATACAAAGGCTCAAACATGACATTCAACCATTTACCAACCATTGTTTCAGAAACTCAATAGGAAGCAGACTAGTATTACACAGGCTGCAATAATCATATTGCTTAATGCATATAGCGTATAGCGTATAGCACTGCAGTGTGAGGACAGTGTAATGCAGATAATAATCTAACCTCAGAAACAGACCGTCACTGTCAGCACTCACGCTGCTGACACAGTAGTTGCATGATGACTGGCCCTAATGGCCTTGATCATGCACGGCATTTTAGAGTGCAGACTGTAGTGTGTAACAAAGCATATAAAAGCTGTCTGGATAAATGAATGATTCAGTGCAGCATGTTGTCATAGAACCCTCAAAATCTGCCGCTGAGCTGTCGGTAGCCTAGGATGAGGGACAGGAAGAACAGAATGAAGGGCCTATGAGTCACACAGCAAACATGTCCTCACCCACGTACTTTAATTGAATTATAAATGCAAAAATGTCCTTGAGTTTCATTATTCCCATATCAACAGGGTTTGCTTTCATGTACTAAACTGAAGGATTTTAAGCAGCTGGTGGTTTTCACTGTGTGTTGGGGGCATATAAAAGTGGCAATACAGTGTATATTACAACTCTATTGTTACCACCAGAGCGGAACATACTTATTTTTCAAGAAATCTACCTGGAAATGGGTTTCATATGCAACTCACATTTATGCTACTTATGAAATTGGAGAGTTGTCAGCCATGTTCATACAGCCATATGTTTTACTTTGTCCAGGGCCAAAGAGCAAACAGAAATTGCAGTGGATCGCAATGACATTATAGCAACAGTTGTTCCTCCACAACCAAGCCACGAGGAGAAACTGCAAAAGTTTGATGAGGTTGAATTAACAACTCAGTCAAAGCAGCAGGAAGCTACTTCCCAAGAGAAGCCAAAGCCCCTGCCAGAAGACAGTAGAGCCAAGACGGATAAACCAAGCACCAAGGTAAAGGAGGCAGGGTCCACACCAACTGTTCCCAAATCAGATTTAGCCCAGGTGCAAACAGAAACTGCAGACACGGTCCAAGACAAGCCCACGTCGGCTACAGTGTCAGAAACTGTTGAAGACAGCACAAAAGCTACTCCTCCGCCAACGCCTGGGACTCGGAAAAACTCACTTTTCAAAGGTCTGGGCAAGGATTCAGAATCACAGCTAGTGGTTATAGGTGAGCGAATCCTACCAGCACCTCCTGCTGATCGTTCTACTGTATAATTCAGCCTCAGCCAAGTGCTACTCAGCCTATAATGTGTTTGGAATCAAGCCCCATGTGATTACTTCTACCAACTTAATTTTGGGTTACTGATTATTTTAAACTGTCAAAAAGTTTCCATTTGTGATGTGGTGGTGGTGGGTAGGTGTGTAATGTCTATATGATAATTCGTCAGAGTACACTTTGATTTTGATTTCATCTTCATAACTGATGCTACAATCCTTTTCTGCATTCATATTGTATTATCGTTATCATTATGGTGGTAAACACATGTTCAGCTGACCCTCATCTGATGTCTTTGACTGTGCTGTTCCATCTCACATCTTACTGCTGTGGTTTGTCTAGATGACTGTCCTCCTCAGCCTGCTCCCTTTGAGCATCGTATTGTAAGTGCCAAGCAAGTACCCATGGGCTCCTACTACAGCGTCAAACCCAATGAGATCCTGGGTGGGTAAGTCCACATCAACTTCCTTTTCACTTGGGACATTGAGGTCTCCACATAGACATAGACATAGAAGTGAGCTGAATTCCTTGATTTGAATAATACATGAAATGCAAATGTTAGACAGACAGGCATGCTACAGAGTGTGCAGTGACAAGAGCACATGCTGGGAAGTGGGAACTTAGTTTACAGGCATGTGTACGGGCCTGGGCACATCCTGTCTTAAACCTTACTATTTGTGTGGGATCTGGGAAAACCCATCACAGTATGTTGCTATGGGATGGTATCAGAATCCTAGGCTGGTGACATTTCACGAGTGGAGCTAGGCGGAGCTACGCGGAACGAAGTTCATCTGGCGAGAGTCAGGTTATTGAATAGGAGCAGTAATCAAGGATTTTTTTTGTGGGTGGGTTTTCCTAGATCCCATCACAATTTTGTCCAGTCATGAAGTGTCTGGGATTCCCCTTCCATTGTGAAACAGTTGAAAGATGTGGTTTATGACCATTATGATTAGTCAGTTTTTAGTCAGTGTCTTTCCTGTGAATGAGCACATATGCACTTACTCAGAAGTGTCCAGTTAACCTTGTTGTACAACAATCATCTTGTAATTGAAATTGAAATCACAGTGTTGGTTTGATGTTAGTGTTGGCCCTGTGTTAGCCCTGGCTGCACAGTTGAGTATGGAAAGGCAGATTGCTGTGAAGTGAAACAGGGTGTTCCAGCCCTCCTGCTCCATACTGCTCACGCAGGACTCTTCACCTCCGATAAGGGTCACCACCACCGAGTTATTTTTAACTCAGCCCTATCAATACACTGTCAGCTTGGCATTTACCCAATTATGTCCGCTGTCAATGGCAATGCAGATAAAGGCAGACGGCTGGGCTAACTCGCTGTGCAGTTTGCAGATAATCGGGAGCAGGCTGGCACGAATGTGCAGAGGTGTGTGATAGCGTGAGATGGCCGGAGAGCGGTGAAGAGATACCACGTAGCCGCACCGAGGCCAACAACTGGCAGCACAGAGAGGCCTAATCCTCCCCTCCCAGAGCCACTAATATGTAGCAGGGCTTGTTTTCGACTTGGCATGGGCCGCGGTTATTTTTGGGAGATGGTGAGCGGCTCCATTTGCATAGGCCGCTCTCTGTGAAGCAGTGGCAGCCATCTCAACATATTCAACACTGTGGCTGTGCACTGTGATGGGCTATAACGACCTCGAGCTGTCCCCACGGATGTAATCAGAGACGGGAGCCAGGGATTCTGTACAGGGCTCACCTGCAGGGAATATGCTGAAATGTTTTTTTTTTTTTTTTCATTTATGTATAGCATTACATGTATGGGCGTTTGTGCACTTACACAGTGTGTACAGTGTGCATAGTCTATGTGTGTTTGTGACTTTCTGTTTATGTGTGAGTGTACAATTTCCATTAAGCAATCTGTATAAACAAGTGCGTACAGTGTTCTGTATTTGAGTGTTTTTGCATGTCTCCCCAGCGGTCGCTTTGGCCAGGTGCACAGGTGTGCAGAACTGTCATCAGGACTGACCCTCGCAGCCAAGATCATCAAAGTGAGGGGGATGAAGGAGAGGGTGGGTATCAAACAGCAAAGACCTCCCGTGTGTCCTTGGTATCTCCTCTACACCCAGCCTTACCCAGCATACCAATCTCCAGTCCCCAGCAGCCCCCCCCCCACCCCCTCCCCCGCCCCCAACAACAACCCGCAGCCCCGATCCCACCTTTCACTCTGTTCCTGTTAAGTTGATTTATGGGAACATTTCTCCGACAACAGCCGCTAGTGCTGCACACTTAGTGGTATGCACGTACACACACACGTGCGCGTGCGCGCACACACACACACACACACACACACACACACACACACACACACACACACACACACACACACACACACACACACACAACAAATTAATGTATGTGTACATATATGAGCAAATAAATACACACCAACACAATCCTCTTGATAGACACACATAGTTGGTTACACACCACTACAAACACTAACATGGCTGACTGGCACAGGAGCACCCTTTTCAAAGCTTCAAACGCCATCATCACTTTCTCTATTTCATCCACATCCTTGGCCTTCAACAACTGACTCTAATTACATCTGCTAAAGACAAGAATCCACTCATAAGCACATAGTTGATGAGCTTAACCAGCCGGTGACCCTAAACCCAAGACAGTAAAGCATGTCATAAAATCAGAGGCGAGGGCAAAGCTGTCCAGTTGAAGTATGTTCAACTCTCATCAACTCGGATGGAAACCAGAACACTACCACATGATGGACAAATGATCTTTTCTCGTGCACCGATGACAAGCAAGCTTTCTGCTTGTCTGCTTGTTGCTTAGGTTGGTCACCATGGTTTTCACAGATATTAAATACAGAACAGAAGTCTTTAGATGCCATAGAATGAATCAGGTTCTTTTGACCTACATCTCTTCTGTAGGTCTCAATTTTCTCTCTCTCTCTCTTTCATTTTTTTATATCTCATGCTAGTTTGCGACTAACAGTTTGAGTTTGAGATTTTATGCTCTTTTTCATGCCACAGCAACAGCTCCCACAGCATGGCTTCTCCACTCCCTCCCATCCCTTCTGTCTCTCTGTTTTCTGTTCACACACACACACACACACACACACACACACACACACACACACACACACACACACACAGCTCTCATCTCTCTCTTTTTCATATAATTGCAAAGGAACAACATGATCAACATTTTAGACTCTAAAATATAACGACTGATGGTAACCTGTGTAGGAAATAAATCTTCATTGTCATGGACAGCGACCTGGAAAAGCAGTGCTTAGATGCTTAGAACAGTATTCTGTTATATTGATTGTGTTGTCCATCTTTCACATACAGTACCTATTGCCTCTCCATTTGCCTCCTGTCTGTCTGTCTATCTGTCTGTCTGTGTTGCAGGATGAGGTGAAGAATGAGATCGGAGTCATGAATCAGTTGAACCATGTGAATCTAATTCAGCTGTATGATGCCTTTGAGTCACGATCAAACCTCACTCTCATAATGGAATAGTAAGCTGTTATTTGACTATTTATGTGGATGATTGCATATGCCATTGGCCTAAATAGCCTACAGGTTTCCCTTCTAAAATCACTGGTATTGTCTAAAATATACTGTATATGTAAAAGAGGATGTCTCCTCATGTTTTAGTTCTTACGCTGCTTGAAACCTCTGATGTGTGAAAAATATTATACCCTTGGGACAGTAAAGAACCTAACTAACTAAGTATACTGTATACTTTCTCAGTACCTAAATATTGACTTATGTGCTAAACATTGTATACATACAAAAATAGGTATATACCATAACTGATACACAAATGTGATCCAGTGTTCCAAGCTGAAAGCAAAAACAGGGCAGTAATATAAGTCTCAGTGAACATATTTCTGCTACTGTACTGTCTCTCAGGCTACATGTTTTCTTAATCTGCATCACTCATAATGTTTAACCATGATGCAACAGTACAGAACTGCAATATATATATATATATAATGTATTGAATGATTCACAGGTTATGAGTTTTATACTATATGTTAGCAAGTTAGCAAGTCATAGCAAGTCATGCGGTTGAGCCATTCATTGCGTCAACAGTGTTAACAAACATTTGAGAAATATTTCAGAGAAGGAGAGCAAAGAAATATTGCAGAGATTTTGAAAGAAGGGTGAGGTGTGAAGGCTTGCCTCAACTCACTGCACATGATTCTGATGTGCAAGAGATGAAAGAGACAGGAAGTTGGCCACTCTATTACTCCATTTGAGTTCAACATGCCACATCTGCTTGCATTCAGCTAACTTGCAAAATGTGTATTTTAACACGCAATATACATGTGTGTGTGTGTGTGTGTGTGTGTGTGTGTGTGTGTGTGTGTGTATGTGTGTGTGTGTGTGTGTGTGTGTGTGTGTGTTTGTGTGTGTGTGTGTGTGTTTGTGTGTGTGTGTGTGTGTGTGTGTGTGTGTGTGTGTGTGTGTTTGTGGTTGTACCACCAGTGTGGATGGAGGCGAGCTGTTCAACCGCATTGTTGATGACAACTACCTGTTGACAGAGCTGGATGCAATTGTTTTCACCAGGCAGATTTGTGAAGGAGTACAGTACCTTCATCAACAGTACATTCTCCATTTAGACCTTAAGGTAAACCACTAACCATTGTGTACATTTATTGCATTGCAAGCTCACAAAAATGCCAGTACTTAAAAGGCTAAAAGGCTATGCTTCTGTGAAACCTGATATAATCTGTCTGAAATAATGAGGGTCGTGTTTTCACACAGAATGTGCACATTTGTGTTTCAGCCAGAAAATATTCTCTGTGTGAGCAACACAGGAAACCAGATCAAGATCATTGACTTTGGCCTGGCCAGGAAGTAAGTCAACGCAACATGTGATGTTTGTTTTCTTAACCTGTTTGTATTGTCACAATTCATTAGATTGCATTGATTTCCTAGAACATCTATTCATTTTGTTCTACTGTATGAGTCACCAATTACTGCTCTCATTCTTCTCTTCCTACTCCTGTAGCCATGGTTACTGTCATAGCTCCTCAGGTAGGGGGCAGTGGAGGACATGAATGATAGTTTTCATTTTAAGCTCTGCTGATTTAGACAGTGGCATTATTGTAAAATAGTGTAGGTCAGGGATGTAGTGGAGGCTAAACGCAAGTAAACACAGTTTATCCACCTCTGAAATTTCAGAAATTATTAGACTTTATCCACCTGTCAAAAGAGTTTATTCACTAATTGCAACTTTTAACATTCAAAAATTACACTGTATTATCCACATTCACAATATGTACACTCATCAACACTCGATGAAACCACTGGTATGGTTATAAACATTGGACAATAACCTCCATCATCATCAAACATGTTATGAATGCTTTTTTAAAAAAAATCTGATACCGCATGGTGCATTCCACCTCACCGTGAACACAGAATTTATAGTTTACCCACCTCTTATTTTACCACTACATAACTGGTGTAGGTGGCAAAAAGATTCTATATAATTGACATGTATGCAATCTTGTCTATTTCCTTCACCAGATATAGGCCCCGGGAGAAACTGAAGGTCAACTTTGGCACCCCTGAGTTCTTGGCACCCGAAGTGGTCAACTACGACTTTGTCTCCTTCCCCACAGACATGTGGAGTGTTGGAGTCATCACTTACATGCTGTGAGTGGGTAACCATGGCAATATTATTCATGCCAAATGAAAATGCATGCTGTGTGAGTTGCTAGTCTTCAATGTGACAAAATGTGACAGATCTTAGCATTTGCATACAGTAGAACTGACAGCATTTGGTTTCATCCACCTCCCCTCACAACTGTCAGAAGAGTTTGAACAAGGCAGATGCACTTTAATGTGTGTGCACTTCCTTGCTGGACATCGATGAACACTAATAGTCCAGTGACTCAGTGGAGAAGCTCAGTGGTGAACAAATAGGCAGGCAATAAAAGCTGTATGTCAGCCAGGCCAGATTGCTTAGCACAGACTGCTCTGCAATTTAATCACCAAAGGGCAGCATTCTCACTCAAATGGCGCATTGTAATCAGGCTTTTAGTTCCACTAATTTGGTCTTTTTGTCCAGAAAGAAACTATTATTGGTTCTCTGGCCAGTTTGTCCTTTTCACCACTCACTCCCCCTCCACTCCTCTGTCTAGGCTATTTATCCCTCTCTCTCCCTCTCCCTCCCTCCCTCCCTCGTGGTAGTCAGAATCTCAGGGGAGCCACAGTGATTTAATTAATGCTAATAACCTCACAGCTGTTGAAGGAGCTTTGGGAGGGCTCGCCCATACCCAGAATGTGTGTCTGGCCCACTTCATGCTGCTGGCTGCCCCAAAACCTAACACAACCCCTGGGCTCCAGTGTGCTGATTCAATTATTCTCCCCTATTTAAAGCCACTATAATCATGTGCATGTGTGCAGGGGTGTGTTTATGGATTGCGTTTCAATTTCACAAGTATGTGGCACAACCACCAGCGGCTACATGTAAAGGCTATTGGTAGTGGGACTATGCACAATATCCTGTCACATTGGAGCAGTTTTTGAGGAAGTTTCTCTACTTCTGTTCTCTGTTGGTTTTATGCATAATGTTGTGTTGCAGCTTGAGCGGCCTTTCTCCGTTCATGGGAGACAACGACACAGAGACCATGAACAACATCCTGCATGCAAACTGGGACTTTGATGCCGAGGCATTTGAGAACGTGTCAGAAGAGGCAAAGGATTTCGTCTCCAAGCTGCTCATTCCTGCCAAATGGTACACCACTCTTGCCTAACTGTCCCCCACAGCTAAACACCACCCATACGCTCCATGTCACTCCACTTGCTTTCAAAACAAACTTGTCCTCTCGTTAATCTGTTTAACTTCGTAGCCTTATTGTGTCGCCCCTATTAAACACATAACCAATTCCTCTTCCCCTCCCATGCTTTCACCTTTGGTTTTACTTGGCATATGAAATATGCTCCTCTAATGCAGTTATTATGGGGAAAGGGCTTTGATCATATCAGTGCCTGCTTATGCAGATGCCTCCAGCCCTTGCTGTAGCACTCTGTTGGCAGGAGATAATAGCAGGCCAGCATGACAGGTGACTGAGGGGGTCACGTGATGCGAACTATAAGGCCTGCTTTTACCTCTTTACAAAAACACTTAGAGACGGAGACAATGTTAACGATCATCTAATCTAAGGGCAAACAGAGGCACCAACATGGGGGATGACTAATCATAGGAAGAAGGCTGGCCGTTCCCACTGACATAACAGACTTTTAGGATGCATCTGGACACTCTGTATTTAGCTGATGATAAGGCATGGAATAGCACAGGTGCCAGAAATAGATGCTATTGTGGGCCTACAACTTGCCCGTGGCAAGGCAGCACAATTATAACATTCCTGGCAGGCTGCTGCCAAAGTGGTTGCTCAGGTTTGAAAGCACTGTTTTATTTTAATGACCCGTTTACTATTTCTTTCTCTGGATCCTTTATGATCCATTTGGTGCAATGCATCAGCCTCAAAATAGACTAGCCAGCCTACTGTGCCTGCTGTGTGGATCATTTAAAACCTACTGCAGTAATACATTAGCGTACACACATACATTAACAACCCCCCCCCTTCACACACACATTCACACACTATCACTTACTTAGAAATAACTGCTACAATGTAAGTGCAATACTTACATAAGCACTTACATAATACTGTTGTCTATTGCTGCAAGAGGAGACGAAACCCAAGATTTTTACACACTACTGAGATGTAACAATAAATTAATCTTGACTTTTGAATCTGGTTATACATTGACTTGAATTGTTGTCCAAGCTATATTGTCTGAAGGATGTGCACAACTCTGAGATGGATGGATGGATGGATGGATGGATAGATAGATAGATAGATTGATCGATCCCCAAGGGGATATGACTGCTGGCACACAAGCCTGTCTGTTGAATCATTTTCTTGCTGTGGTTGTTCCCTTTGCCAGTGGTCGCCTCAGTGCCTCAGGTTGCATGAAGCACCCCTGGCTGAATAACCTGGAGGAGAAGGCCAAGAAGCAATGTGTCCGCCTCAAGTCTCAGCTCCATCTGCAGCGATACCTGGCTGCTCATCGGCAATGGAAGGTGAGGGGCCAATTATGTAGGGATAAAATTGCTCTGTGTGATAAGGTCTACAGTTACTCATAAATGTCCCTCTAGGTACAATCCCATTGTACCCTCTTCAGTACCTGTACCAGAAAATAAACCAGCTGTTGCTCATTAGCTTTATCAGACATGGCTTCATTTGGATGAAAGGTGACTTTATTAATGCAATTATTTTTCCTCATTGCACAGAAACACTTCTATGTGGTTGCAGCTGCCAACCGACTCAAGAAGTTTTACCAGGACCGAACGACAAACCCGGCATAGCATCGGCCCTGCCACGTGTGTCCCTGAGATGAGATGTCACCGAGGAAACGGGACCACACAGCCTCAGCAGGTCTGCCTGGAGGAGGGCCGACGACTGTTTGCTTTTCTGTGTGAAATCTGGACAGACCAGGCAGACCGCCCAGCACCGAGGCCGCGGCGTGCAGCAAGCACGAGAGGATACTGACTGTAATGTGTAATTAATATTTCTATCACTTTTTTTACTGTACAGTTCACTGATTTGCAGGGTGGTAACACTGTGCCTGGGGGGTCAGATGATTTGAATATAAGGTGCATTACGTGTTCATTTTATAGTGCTACTTTAGTCCTCATATGACTCAACCATGTGGTCAGCTGAGTGGGTGGGCATGAGAGAAGAACTCTCTGTTCGTCCACTCATGTACCATGTTTGGAATGCTGTGCAATGTTTACCTCACGTATCTGTCTTTCCACACCACTGTTGATGTATGGTGGGCGGCACGATACAGTTTGCTGGTGGCAGTTTGTGGGTGAACAATTTCTCCTTCTGTGAAGGTTTCCTACTTTTCTAGGCTATGGGTAATTACAAGGGACTTGCAGATTTGTCCCTTAACGGCATTCATGCATTATAATACAAAAAGGCCTTTTGAGTTCTTTCACCTTCAGATAGAGAAGGCTATTTATATCAAACTAAGTTATTCAGGAATTCTATGCACACATTGTAAATGCATTAAATATTTGAAACAATTTGGTTAAAACATGCACACCTTTTTCTGTAGGTTGTGTACAAAAGTGAATTGGTATATATCTGTATTATTTTGAAAAGATATTCTCACAAACTTGAATGTGTTCTGCAGAGGTTTTCTTTTCCTTTGTAACTTTTACTAGAAATGTTATTACAGCAGGTGCAACTGAAGTTTGTCCCTTTTTAGAGGCCAATTAAACATTACATGAAAGAACATCTGGGAAAATCTCTCATCTCTAAGTCTGTTTTATTTAGCCATGAATTGTGCCAGCAATACTCAGGATGTATATACTTAGCAGTTGCAATTCTGTTATTTCTTTTGTCTTAAGTGTTTTAAACTTACTCACATCTGGCTTCATTGCCAGAGAAATGATTAACACTTATGCTGCTAAGCTTTTGTAGCCTCAAGAACAGTTCATAATCTGGTACTTTTCTGTCATTGATGGTAGAGTTTCTTATAAGACCTTTGTTAGATCTAGCAAGATCTAACTTTGCAAATGCAAAAGCAGTTATTTGGTAGTTGCATGTATAATGAGCAGGTCTGAAGTGCAAAAAAAAGTCTTTTATTTAAAACAAACTGTGGTGCATTGAAGCAATATTTAAAGCTTTTCCATCTGTTCAACATATTTATTGCCCTAAATTTACCCTAAGTCCCTGACTTCCATACAGGAAGGGAGATTATCAATTTGACACAGAAGGGCAGCTGTTGGATTATGATTCTGGAATTATCAAAGCTTTATCAACCACTCAATGCAGAGAAAAACTTGTAAACATCCTATTTAACATAAATAAATGGTTTGCTATTGCTTACAGATATTCTGTGTTAGGACAATTGGAAGAGTGAGGTGAGCATCAAAATCTGGTTCCAAAATGCAAGCCTTCAAACTTCACATGGGCACTTAAAAGTTGTAGCCCCAGAATAACACCAATCAGCGGTCATCATTTTGTTGTTCTTTACTGTAAACATAAAGGATTAAAACAGTAAAAAAAAAAAAAAAAAAAAAAAAAACACAATGTTCCACATTTTGCCACAAGAGGGCAGAGTGAATGATGAGTCCTTCCTTAGTATTCATGGCCAACTATGAACACAGTCAAATAATATATTATATATATATATATATATATATATATATATATATATATACACACACACAAAACATAGTCGGAGATGATCAATTAGAGCTTGTTTCTAAAGCATCTGCTTTCTTTGACTTGAGCGCATTTTCTAAGATTTTCTTTTTCCATTCTTCGTAATCCTCTTTCACACTCTCCTCTGACTCCTCCTCTCTCCGTTGCTTTGGGGATGTTGGCAAGACCTCCTCTGCTAGATGGGAGGAAAATGACACACTGAGCTGATATTTACCACTATGCATCAGCTGCAGAGTGGCACAGTAAAGCCAGAGCCTGCCTGTCATACTGCCAGTCTTTCCTCCCTCCATGGCATTTTTGACATTTAGGCATGGCTTAAATTAAACCACACCTGTTAGACCACTAGGTGTGAGTGTATCTAATCCGATTTATGGTTATTTCTAAAGAAAGGACAACCCTGTTGAACAGACATGTATTATATTACTAATTATACTACTTATATTGCATTTCATATGTGGTTTCTGTATTTTGAAACTACAAACTGGTTTTAGTTAGTTTCAATTATCTCCCTTCGAAGAGGCACATAGTTACAGTTCATGGAATATCATATGTAATTTTGAACTGTAACAAACTTTTTATGACTTGCTAAGGTGAGTTAGTTAGTGTTAACTGATGTGAATGAATGTTAAGCTAGAGTAATGCTTGAAGCTACATGCCAATGTGGTTAATGCATTTGTGTGTGTGCTTTATGCTTAGCTTTTTACATTGGTTTTCAATAAATAAATCAAATCAGCTGAAGTTTTTGACACTCTTTGGGTGGGGATGCTGCAGTATAGAGAGAAGTATAGAGTATAGAGAAGACAAATGGCCCTTACCGTCTTCCATCTGCCCAAAGCCCTCTGCTGGACTCTTCTGTCTTTTCTGCCCCCTTTTCACTGGCTCCTTCAAATGAGATGCTTTACCTGCCAGTGGATATCAGCGGTGGATGGCATGAGCATGTGAGCATTTGGATATTCCTGAGTTATTACATGTAGGCAGAACACCTCAGTATGTGCTGATTCGCAGTCAGATTCTAAGTCACTGACTGGCTGGTGCCTGTATTTCCTGTGACATCTATTCAGTATATGGCCACACACAGCATTAATTGAGTTCCAAGCAATTAATACAATGGTACAATCGTAGTTTAGGTTTAAATGTCAAGGCAATTTTAAAGGATGACATAGCGTGTTGTGTACTTCCAGTCAACGTATAAGTATCAAACCGGTGACATTCACAGACTGGTGGACTGCTACCATGTGGCTGCACTCTTTGTACAGTAGATGACTTGATACAAAGCGCCTTTCTCAAACCCAAGGCCGCTTTAAATAGTAGGAAGGAAAATACAACACACACACACACACACAAAACAACACAACAAAGACAAGCTAAGTGTATAGAGCTATGTGTTGTGTGTGGAGGAGAAGTGATCATCAACAAAAAGGTCTTGTGATGTGCTTTGAAGAAAGGAAGAAAGGGACAGTCACAAAGAGGTTGGGGGAGGGAGTGCCAGAGTTTGGGGGCCAAGGCACTGAAGGACCTGCCACCCAGGGTGTAAGTAATTGGACTGTGCATAACATACGAGAAGACACCAATTTCAAAATATTTTCAGCAATCGAAATTTATACTGAAATATAATGTGGACATGTAAAACTGTGGGCAAATCTATATATATATATATATATATATATATATATATATATATATATATATATATATATATATATATATATATATGACAGAATGGGTGAACGCCTGCAAATCACAGCCTGGTGGGTGAGTAGGTTTCATTGTCTGTATAATGATTGATTGTCACTGCCTGATGAGAGTCGAACATAGATGTGACTCGCGCATGCTCAAGCATAAGCGATTAAGGCAAAGCGGCATAATGTAAACATTAGAGTACAGGAATTACATGTGCGGCTCATGCCATGTCCGACTCACATCAGGAAGTGACCATGCTTAATCAAAGCCATGCTTAATCACACCCTGTACAGGAAAGAAAGAAATGAAATAAAAACTGCTACCAGGGGTATTTCACAAAACCTAGATAAGGGATTAAGCAGGGATGTTTGGTTATCCTGGCTGAATTTAGCCTCGACTTGGTTTCACAAGATATGGCACATAAGTTACTATGGGCAATGTACTATTCTGTCCCAACCAGGCTAACAGCCAGGCTTAGTTAATTCTAATGTTAATTATGCGGTCTTATTGGTTCAGCCAGCTGTTATTAAAATCTTATTACACGGCTCTTCAGAGTGCTGCAGAACGTTCCATTCACATGAATGGGCCTTCCCAACGTTCGGGCCTATGTTAAATCTACATAAATCACTGGCAAAGCATTTAATGACCGCTGTCAATGGCAACGGGTTTTGTGCTTCTGATTAATGTCTTTCATATCACTATGCAAGGACTGGAACTTCATTCAAACATGAAAGCAGACGGTTGATCAGCTGTGTTCTAAAGAATGTTTGATTCAAGTTCAGCAGCGTGTGTTGCGAACTATTTGTTTCTCAGCAAATGCCACGATGAACGGTAACAAATAGGCTAAAGTCATATCGTGGGCAGTTTATTATTTCGTTTTGGCAAGTAGCCATATAATAAGCGGGATAATGTATAGAACGCCAGTCATTACTGTGAAAATAAGTCCCTTCAGGGCGGAACAAGACCCCTCCGCTGCGCTTCGGGGTCTGGTTCGCCCTGTCGGGACTTATTTTCCCAGTAATGACCGGCATTCTATACATTATCCCTTACAGATCATATATCAAATTTTTTAAGAGCTTTATTTCATTTATATATTATTTGCTAAATGTATTTACACAAAACACAACAGATTGTCTGCCTAATACCATATGGTTAACATTTTTAACTGTAATAATCTTATAATTATTGTTTGGTTTGTATAACTGTTTTCAACAAATTCAGTTATAAAGACAATATAGAGGCATGTATAGTCATACTATGTGTATCTTTGCAAGCGCTTTTTTTTATTTGGGACGTTTCAAGCCGACATAGGGAAGCACTGACACATGGATGCATAAATTTACATTCAGTTGGTCCACCATGCCTACTCTCCCTGTTTTACAGAAATAGCCATGTTTCCCTACCCTGTAATCCAGAGTTCTTGCTGGAGCACAATATCAATTTGCTCAGCAAGAGACTCTGGAATGAGTAATGATGCACGTTACTTTTGCCCCTTGCATCACAGGGAACCAATCACATTTATGTATCTGATATAGGCGGGCCAGAGGTGAGCTAAACAGATAACAGACGTAGTGTTATCCAAATGCGTCAAAGTCCGGAATGAGTCAGTTAACATTGTTCGTATAGTGTTATCCAATTGCGTGCAGTGAGATTTTCAAATGCGTGCTTGGTGCTGCCTCTCAAGTTGGGCCTTTACATTATTCGTGGCCAGACCCTTAATCTTTCAGATTGGGTCTGGTCCTCCAGGCTAATGTTTCCCCATTCTTTACTTCACTGTTAGTTTATTTTAAAAGCGGTTGTTCACTTTGTATGAATGACACTATTTTCTGCGTCTTTTTAATTCCAACCGTGGGTTTTTGGAGGAAAAGCGAGAACGTGCACGTATCCTGAATTACTTACTCCTGGCTTGTCCTAGTCGCTTCTATTCATCCTGGATTGGCGTTAATGAAACATGTTGAGCTAGGATGACCAGTCAACGCTTGGTCAAGCCTCGCTTTATCACTTATGTTGGATATCTTAACTCTGTCTTTGTGAAATACCACTCTGGTGGTCTGAATGTGATGGAAATGTTTTTGCACTTAATCGGCTGCAAAACATTTGCTTGTGTCAGACCCCTATTCAACCCATGCTCTTGTCCTACTGCAGAAGGAAAGAATGCATAAGTACATACTATAGACTTGTTGTCCTATGGTTTGCAGCTGAGAACAAAGTCGGTCAAAGATGCCCTTCTTAACTCCAGATGAAGTTGCCAGCTTTCTGTCAACTTTGATTTTCATGCACCTGTGAGACAATATAAACACATCTGTATGTTTTAAGTGCTTCCAAGTGTTAAAGTGGTTTATCTTTAGCTCCTGAGTGTAGCAAAACATCCTCTTGATCAAGTCACATTTTGTGTAGCACATAGTAATTATAATTTAAAACACTGTGTGCAACCATTTTAATTATGCATCAGCCTTACTTGCATGCTGTGAACAAGGCCGCTGTTGTGAAAAGGGGTTTTGCGAGATCTAGATCTTGTTGTTGAGCAGCAGGCAGACTCTCCTCATATCTGAAAATAGTAAAGTTAGATGTATTCTTTTTGCCTGCAAAATCACATATTTACAAGAGCTCTTAAAACGTTTAACTAACACCGAAACACAATCGACATTTACTTTACTTCAGGCCTAGGCTACTTTATCTAGATTCTTACCGCTGAAGTATCTGACCAGCAACTTTCACTGCATCCATGCACCCGTACTGGACAGCCAGGTCTCGTAGTCCGAGATTTGTGTTGAGTCCAAGCATGCACTCCATAGATCGGAGGTTGCTTTGATACAACTTCTTATTTAGCCCAGATAATTTGATTGCATATTCCTTTATGGAAAAACAGACATCATGTCACTTATGACATCAATTCCATCAAGTCAGTACAAAAAATGATTTATCCAATTCATGAAGCAAACTTAAGGACCTACCTTGTCTAAGGGAAACTTCAAAGACGTTGCTGCTAGTTCTAGACATATGACTGCTTTGCTAGTGGCCGTGCTGTTGCCTAGGCCCGTGCATTTCACCTGAGATAGCCGCATATATTCCTCTGCTTGACTGCAATGTCCAAGACAACATCAAAACCACGTCAACTCCTGTATTCACATATACATTGTAATCACTTGGGGTTGTTGGATTAAAACTGCTTTCAAAAACAACAAAGTTGGACCCATACTTACGACTAGCTTACTTGCTAACAATGGCGGCTTTTAAACCACATTTACGTTGATTAATCACACTTAAAAACAGTCAAAAGCTCTACTTGAAAACTCACCATAGTATTTTAGAAGATGTGATGGCCATTTTCGACGCAAGCCTGTTAAACATTTCCCTTTCCATTTCGGCCTATTCGTTGATCTCTTACACACACACACAATACTGTTTCGCGGGAAATTTGACAATTTGACGTTTATACGTACAACCCCCAGTAAAACGTCCTTAGACATGATTGGCTTAAATCAACGTGGGCGTTTCCGATTGAGCTAAATGTCATGAACGGATTTATCGACAATTTAATTATATGTATTGAAATAGTATATTTCGCATTTTTTGATTGTTGCATTTTCCATCAATATTACATTTGCTGTTAAGCTGCCTGTTCGGTCTTTTCAGGGGACGTTTTTACAGAGCATCAGATGGTTCACCAATGGATACATCGCTTACATATTTCACTGTGTGCACAACCAATGAGTACAAGGCTGACGAAAAGTAGCTTCGCTGAACTGGCAACAGTCACATGACTGGGAACAATTTCGGGGGGGTTATTACTGTTTCCTGAAACAGACTTGATAATCATGGTAAGTAAGGCTATGAAAACATGAAATAAACCACCATATACTTTTGATATAGATAACGGTATTGGTCTAGTACAGGTTCTTCCCTGGTCGTTCAAGCATTTCCGACGACTTGAGCTTTTTAAATAGTTGCACTGTGCCAGGTGATGGCAAGGCCTAGCTGGCTAGTCCAAATTAGCTGTTGCTAGCTCTGTTTCTTATAAGCTGTTGATGTCTTTAGTGATGTTTAAATAAATATACAAAACACTTTTACTAATGTCCAATCTGGTAGATACCTATGCTTCACATAACATTGAATTTGCATGTTTGGTATCAGGCCGTAACGTAAACCACTCTCTGTCTACATTTCGCAAGCGGTTCAGCTAGCTAACTCGATTGCTCACTAGCCAGGTAACGTTAAATGTTTTCCAGCAATCTTGAAGAAATTGGTCGGTGTTATAGCAGCCTGTTTGTGTACATACATTTTATGTTGCCTTGTATGAGATTGAATAACGATAGCTTTCTCTGCCTAACATATCAATCTGATGTCAGTATATATATCTATGAGGCTAGTGTATGACCACCAGCTGACCAGTGTGTTGTTTGGAATGCATTAACGATACCAGTCGATCGGCAGTAAATAACGCTAGGTACGAAAAACCAACACAGGTATGGTAGTATAACACGGGCATTAATGTCATAACCCTGTCATACAGCATAATGTTATACTACCATACCTGTGAATAAACGATAGTGTTTTAGCGTTGTTCTGAGGAGTTAGCACATTCTCATTCATAGGGATCCCTGTGGAACTTGCAGTCAGGGAGGGGCAAGTGTTAGCTATGTATTTAGGACGAACACGTGATATGAAGTGATGTGGTTCGCTGTAATTAATTAGTAATGGCCACAAATTAAAATAGCCTTTTACTGATACTAATTAATCGAAACACCGAACATTGTTTACCCTTAGTTAAAGTGAATGCATATGCCCGGTTGTGAAATCTTATCTCTTGAGGTACTGATGACCGACTGCAAATTACACTTGCCTATGCGAATGTCAACATATTGGGTCGAGGTTTAAGGTAAAAACTAGTCAGGACAAATATATAATGTCACATTTGTAATGGTGGTAATCTGAGTTTACTGGCAAGGACTGATATTCAGGATTTTCCCCAAGTTTTGTCATTCTTGCTGATCCCATGCCTGGCTTTTTCCCAGCCAACCACACAGCAGTCACCTCAGGATGAGCAGGAGAAGCTGTTGGATGAGGCTGTGCAGGCCGTTAAAGTGCAGTCCTTTCAGATGAAGCGCTGCCTGGTAAGCTTGGTGATCTTACACAATGCTATCACTGATGTGTCTGTGAATCAGTCTAATTTATACCACTCTACTCAGGACAAAAACAAGTTGATGGATGCACTGAAGCACGCCTCCAATATGCTGGGTGAACTAAGGACTTCCATGCTCTCTCCTAAAAGCTACTATGAGCTCTGTATCCTTCCTGCCCCACCAACTTGATGCAAGTATACACTGACTAACATCTCAATTATGCCCTTGACAGGTGGAGTTGAATTTGATTCTGAACAATCTGAGTTTTATTCTGTTGAAATACACTGTCAGTAGGACCAGTATCTTTTGTAGAATGTAAGCTGAGTGTTTTGAATGTGAGCTGCCAGAAGACCTTAACGCTCCCTGCAGACATGGCCATCTCTGATGAGCTGCACTACCTGGAGGTTTACCTGACTGATGAGTTTGCCAAAGGCAGGAAAGTGGCTGATCTGTATGAGTTGGTCCAGTATGCAGGAAACATCATTCCCAGATTGTAAGTACTGCACCCATATGTTCTTCCACATCTTACATCTATTGCCTCTAAACATCAGTTCTTTACAGAAGTTGAAAGAACAGCTAAAGACTTAATGATTTAGAAATTCCACTAGTCTAATAATTATCGCTGTGGCCAAAACCGTGTCTGAGTGTTGAATGGTATTGTGTGTGTGTCTTTGCTGTACAGGTATCTGCTAATCACTGTAGGGGTGGTGTACGTGCGCTCCTTCCCCCAGTCCCGTAAAGACATCCTGAAGGACTTAGTGGAGATGTGCCGTGGAGTGCAGCATCCTCTACGCGGCCTGTTTCTCAGGAATTACCTGCTGCAGTGCACCCGTAACATCCTGCCCGATGATGGGGAGCAAGCCGAGTAAGACCAGTCGCTCCAGCCACTTGCAGTTCCTTTGAAAATGACTCATTATATTTAGCTTCAGTCGAATTTTACTTTTATCGAAAATCTGAAACAACTGCTGGTATGATTCAGACTAAATATAAACATCAAAAGACAGTGCCGTGATTGTCTAGCAGGAGAGTAATATGTTAGTTTGTGTGACTTTTATTTATCAGAACATGAGTGGAGTGAGCCTGTTGTCTGAAGTTCCCAACACATAGCCCCAGGATGCTTGTGGCGGCGCCTCCCTCAGACATGTTTAGGAATGCTAATCTGCATGTGTGCTGTTCTGTGTGTGTGTGCAGGGAGGAGATGACTGGGGACATCAATGATTCCATTGATTTTGTGCTGCTGAACTTCGCTGAGATGAACAAGTTGTGGGTGCGCATGCAGCACCAGGGCCACAGTCGTGACCGGGAGAAGAGGGAGAAGGAGAGGCAGGAGCTGCGCATCCTGGTTGGGACCAACCTTGTCCGTCTGAGCCAGCTGGAGGGGGTCAACGTGGACAAATATAAACAGGTGCGCCCTTTCTACCTTCTGACTCTCATGCCGTTGGAGGTCTTATTTTTATATTCGCCATTCGACTGTGAGGAGTTTAGTGGAGCGGCAAAAGCCCTTGTTGAGTATTGTGACAGTCACTTTCTGGAGCTCAATGTCAAGAAAACAAAAGAGTTAGTGATTGACTTTAGAAGAAATAAGAGAGAAACTAACGGCTCCCACACACACTCGCGTGCGTTGCAGTGCTGGAGACGCATCCCGTTCACTTTACACAGGCTTACGTCATCCTTTGCATAACTGAATTGTGGGTCCGTTGCATCGCGTTGGTTCCGTCACTCGCGTTGAGAATTTCAACCTTTGCTGCACCGACGGACGGCACCAGCCAATCATATTACGAACAAGCGAACAACAGACGGCACCAGCCAATCAAATTATGGTTATACCTTAAGTCATTTGCATAGCCACCATCGGGAACACCCACTGGCATGCGTTGATGGAATGCAACTCTGTGTGGAAGCTGTGAGGCAGAGGAAATTAAAGGGGCAACTCTAGAAAGAGCGAACACATACAAATACCTGGGTGTTGTTTTTAATGATAAGCTGACATGGACTGATCATATTTCATCACTGCTGGATTTATTTTTTTGTTTTTCAATTAAATTCATGGATGGTATTGTGTCTCAGGGCTCCTTGGATCGTTGAAATTAATCTCAGACACCTGTGATAATTAGTTTGCCAGGTGAGCCCAATCAAAGGAAAACTTAAGAAGGATGTTCCACATTATTAAGCATGCCACAGGTTTCAAGCAATATGGGAAAGGAAAAGGTTCTCTCTGCTGCTGAAAAGCGTGAAATTGTGCACTACCTTGGACAAGGTATGAAAACATTGGATATTTCCCGGAAACATATGCGTGATCATCGTACTGTGATGAAATTTGGCGCTGATTCAGGGCATAGGCAGGTTTGTGCAGACAAAGGTATAATAAGGAAGGTTTCTGCCAGACAAATTCATAGGATTAAGAGAGCAGCTGCTAAAATGCCATGGCAAAGCAGCAAACGGGTATTCGAAGCCGCTGGTGCCTCTTGAGTCCCGCGAACCTCAAGGTGTAGGATCCTCAAGAAGTTTGCAAGTGTGCATAAACCTACTATTCGGCCACCCCTAAACAATGCTCACAAGCAAAAACGGTTGGAGTGGGCTCAGGAATACATGAAGACTAATTTTCAAACAGTTTTGTTTGCGAACGAGTGCCGTGCAACCCTAGATGGTCCAGATGGATGGAGTAATGGATGGTTGTTAAATGGCCACCATGTCCCAACAAGGCTGAGACGTCAGCAAGGAGGTGGCGGAGTCATGTTTTGGGCTGGAATCATGGGGGGAGAGCTGGTAGGCCCCTTTAGGGTCCCTGACGGTGTGAAAATGACCTAGGCAAAGTATGTAGAGTTTCTGACTGACCATTTTCTTCCGTGGTACATAAAGAAGAACCGTGCCTTCCGTAGCAATATCATCTTTATGCATGACAATGCACCATCTCATGCTGCAAAGAATACCTCTGGGTCATTGGCTGCTATGAGCTTAAAAGAAGACAAACTCATGGTGTGGCCCTCATCTTCCCCTGACCTCAACCCTATTGAGAACCTTTTGAGCATCATCAAGCAAAAGATCTATGAGTGTGGGAGGCAGTTCACATCCAATCAGCAGCTCTGGGAGGCTATTCTGACATTCTGGCAGCTCTTGGAGGCTATTCTACAAAGACATTAAAGCAGAAACTCTCTAAGAACTCAAGTTCAATGGATGCAAGAATTGTGAAGGTGATCTCAATGAAGGGGTCCTATGTTAACAAGTAACTTGGTCTGTTAAGATGTTTTTGATTAAAATAACTTTTGATTTAATTTATATCACCTCCTAATGCTGTAAATTCACAAATTTTGACTGTCATTTGCATCAACTATTTAGGAAAATCTGAGAAAAATGTAATTTGGAACGCAGTGTATGTAGTGTCTGGAGCTACTGTGTTGTGGGATAGGGTGGGAATGCAGGGGTTACCGAGAAGAATAGGATTGAAAAACTGAACAAAAGGGCAGGAAAAATGGCTGGGCTGACAGTTACAATTGATACTATTGATAGTATGATACTATCTTTTTATGTGGGCATGACGGTGGGCATGACGGTGGGCATGACGGTGGGCATGACGGATGAAATTAACGTGACTTGACAAATAAATGTGCAGGCTGACTTTGTAGCAGATATGCCCAAGCTGTCTGGGCTTTTCTTTCTTGATGGGGATCATCTTTTTATCAAAAGATTGGCCGTTGTGACTAGAATTCAACACTCTTCAAATATTTTGTTTTTGTAGTTTACTTACCGGTACATTTTTGTCACACAATTAGGCTCTATAGAAAGAATGAAACTATACGTTGAAAAAGTCTCACTCTACTCTGCGTATGTCTCATTCATTCAGGCACAATTTTGTTGAAACAAAATCTGCATCAAATTTCTAATGACTTTACAGTGACTCATTGGTCGGATTATGTGTATCTACATTGATGTACCCCACAGAACTTTGAAATGGGTTATTGACCTACTGTAAGTGTCCGGCTCTCCATTTGACAATTTTGAATTTCTTCAGGAGAGAAGGTTTCTTTTTTGTGTCATGAAATCCCCTACCTACAGCACAAGGAAGTTAACACCACTCCTGTGTGTATTTGAGATGCCTCATGTATTATTATAGGTGCCGCTTATTACATCTTGAGGGATGAAGGGGTGAAGAGATGGAGGCAATATGACGCGTGTGAAGCTTTAGCGTCGTAGGATGAAAACAATGTGTCACTCTTGTGCCTAGGTCACAGTATACACAATAGGGGTGTGTACCTCGGTTTTGAAGTCATGATTCAGTTCATTTTTCGGTACAGTAAACCTGTAGGTACTGCTAACCTAAAATTTGCAGACCGTATTGCTGATGTGCAACGGGAATAGTATTTTGAAAAGGTGTCCAATGTTTTTTGATGTTAATTGATTAAACTGACCTATGATCCGCAACTTAATATGTTTGCGTGGGAAATCAAATTTGAAACATGGTCCTCAAAAAACCTTCCTGTTGATTACTGTTAAAGACAGCATTTGGTATATTTGGTACACATCTGTATTGAACCTATTAGGGCAATAGGTTCAATACATAAACGGTTCGGTATGAATGTTTACCTTTACACCCCTAATAGACAAGGCATTAAATGTCTGAACTGCAGCCTACATCTAGCCAAATCTGTACCCTTGAGTCTGTTGCAGCTTATGCTAAGCTCACCCAGAAAGCCACCAGGAGGTCTTAATTAGTCCCATAGCATTGATTTTTAATGACCAAATTTAAGTCGATCTCTGGGTCAATTTTACAGACAGCACAGCGCCACCATCTACTCACATGGTGGGGTTTCTGCTGAATCAGACCTGAAATCTCTTTTGATGTCGAATTGAAATACTGCTGATACTTGCCTTTCACCCAACACAAGAAATCAAGTCATAAGTTTAACAGTAACAGCAAGTTTGTTTGTTCCTCTTTTTGTCTTGCCTTGACAAGTTGTGAATGAGAAAAGGCAAGGTCACATAGCAAGTGTTTATTTTGTTAGTGTGCCTGTGTATCTCATGCTCTTTGATTCATTACTAAACCTTAAAATTGGCCATGGTCATGTGGTCAACATGGCACAAAATTGAGGACCATTAGTGCATTCTGTTTGTGTGTTATTTATTAAAAAAAAAAAAATAATTTCCCCCTTTAGATTGTGCTGTCTGGAGTCTTGGAGCAGGTAGTGAATTGCAGGGACCCTCTGGCACAGGAGTACCTCATGGAGTGCATTATACAGGTACCTGACCTTTTCAGAGACTCACTGTTGCTAAGGATGTTGCCCCCACAGTCCTATATCACTGTGTGTTTTGGCTGTGTGGTCGGTCTGTCCATTTTTCCCATGAGCTGTCAGCAGTGTTGCCACAGTTACCTTGAAAAAGTAATCTGATTACTGATTACTCCTTTAAAAAGTAACTTAGTTACTTTACTGATTACTTGATTTTAAAAGTAACTAAGTTAGATTACAAGTTACTTTATTAGTTACTTTCAGCAGCTGCCGACAACACCCCCACCGCCTCAACATAAAAATGATAACTGGTTTTGCCAATACTCACTATAGTGGAAGTGCATTTTAACAGTAATGACAACAATGTATAGCAGACATCCCAACCTAACCTACTTAGATACTGAAATTCAGATGTTTGTTCAATAATGTCTAGTCAGTACACCAAATAAGGAAGGCCTATTGATAGAAATTGTGGTAGTAAAATATGTAGATTTTGGTAGTTTGGCCTTTTCATGTAGCCTTGGCAACTAGCCATCTAGTATAGGCCTGAGTAATATGCAAATGAAATTACACTTGTTAAACTCACCTCAACAAGTGCACACGCGATTTGAAGTCCGGTCTGGCTTGCGTGCTCTTGTTCACTCTAGGTTCTGGGAGATTTTATGTAATTTGTGGGCGTCAGGATATCAATATGTGGGAGACTCCCAAAACTTCAGGAGACTTGGGATGTCTAGCTAGACAGCACTTTGTCGCCAGCACAGAATGTACAATGTACCTTAATGTTGTCATGTTTAGCTGACACAAACTCAAAATAATGACCGTAGGCCTATAGATAAAATGTGCATCTCTCTCCTTCCTCCATTGTTGTTTGCGTTTGTGTCACTGTGTGGTTTTACACGTGAGTTGTCCTCATGCTGAAAAGGTTGGCATAGCCTACATGACGTTAATCCCCGAGACAAGAAGAAAGCAAAGAATATATCTTTTTACTAAGGAAAATGACAAAAATAGTAACGCACAGTGATTTAGATAAGTAACTTTAATCTGATTACTGGTTTGTAAATAGTAGCGCATTAGATTACTCGTTACTGAAAAAAAGTGGTCAAAATAGACTAACGCATTACTGGCATCACTGGCTGTCAGCTAATATAGAAGATAGCAGTGGCAAAGCCTGCTCTATCAGTCTCTCCTTTCCAGGGCATGAGATCAGAGTCCTGTTGTTTCTCTTGCAGGTGTTCCCAGATGAATTCCACCTCCAAACACTGAACCCCTTCTTGCGCTCATGTGCCGAGCTGCATCAGAACGTCAATGTGAAAAACATCATCATTGCTCTCATTGACAGGTCAGAATATAAATTAGAAACTCTAAATAAATCTCACAAGTTTCACTATTGTACTACTTGCTGTTCTAGTTTATCATAGTTTTTTGTATTCTATAATAAAATTACAAGCAGTTTAGGTCTTGATGGTTTTGGCCTAATGCAAAGAGTGAAAATAAAGGCCTGGTGAAACAGCCTTTTGATACCCGCAGAAGGATCCAACTGCTTCGGGGTTTAAAAACGACACTGTTTTTCAAGTGCCTTTGATTAAATTCTGTGCTACAGTCATGTCTTTTATCTTTAAATTGAACCTCGTGCATTTGTTTTATTCCAACTTTCTTTCATCTGTTACATTTGTAATCTTTCTGTTTGCTCAATTATTTCTCTTTTTGTTTCCCCAGCAACTGTCTTTATTTCCAAGCATTTTGTGATAAAAAGTAAAAAGCAGACTTTGTAACTGCTCTCTGAATCTGTGTTCTCTCCATTACGGTTTAAATGAATGGAAATGCTCAGTTATTGCATTCACCATTTCCTGTGGCCACTAATGAGCTAGTCAGATATACACTTCATAGAATTTGTGCATGTTCTTTTGTCAGGATCTGGACCTATATGTTCATAGTGAGGAGCGAGATGCATAAAGCCATCATGACTGTTCTAACCCCCCCCCCCCCTTTCCCTGTCTTATTTCCTTTGCAGACTGGCTCTGTTCGCCCACAGGGAAGACGGCCCTGGCATTCCAGCTGAAATCAAGCTCTTTGACATTTTCTCTCAGCAAGTAGCAACTGTGATTCAGGTATTGGTCCAGTTGCACTGGCTGTCTTTTTGAAAATAATCAAATCTACCTGATCTTTGCAGGATAAAACAATCTGAGATATTGCTCTCAGTTCCCCATAATATTGCTGTGCAGGTTTTGTGTACATATGTACAATGTTAAGTAGTGTGTCAATTTGAAGGGGTTAAATGTGTGCCATGGTTTTTGTGTCATTTACAAGCTGTTGGCTCCTATCATGTGACAAGTATCTTTGTCTCCTTTCCTCAGTCACGCCAGGACATGCCCTCGGAGGACGTAGTCTCACTGCAGGTGTCCCTCATCAACCTGGCCATGAAGTGCTACCCTGACCGTGTAGATTACGTAGACAAGGTGCTGGAGAGCACTGTCGAGATCTTCAACAAACTTAATCTGGAACAGTGAGTGAAATGTATAATGTGTTTCAGTGCACATTGTTTCAGTAGATGAAGCACTGTATTCAGAGTTGCTCAGAGTGTGTGTGTTTTTTTTTTCTCTCTCTTATTTTTCTTTTTTTCTTTTGCTGTGACTGCTGCGTTAGTATTAGTCTCTCACCTTCCACAAGGGGTTTAACTGGGCCAGCATGTGGCCACTCCATATGCTAATGACTGATTTGATTCGTAGCATGACGTAAAAAAAAAACCTGATGGCAGTGAGATGGAAAGAACATACGACTTGAGTCCTGCTTGACATGAAGGCAACATTGTTTTAATTTCCACCATGAATGTCAAGAGCTGTGTTAATTAGTGTGTATTTTTGGATCTTTTCCTCTCTAATGGGCTGTTTACACAATCCCATCCTGTGTTTGATGTCTGTGCTGTGTGTTCTATCTGGGTTAGGTAATCACCTTGCCAATAGAAAATGAAGGCTTGTAATGAGAATATAGTATAGTGAGTTGTTAAGGTATGGAATAGTCCGTTGATAATCAGCCTCAACCATTCCATCCTCCTTTTTTTTTTTTTTTCTCTTTCTGACTATTTTTCAAATCTTCATTCTGTGATCTCACTGTCATTTTTCATTTTTGTATGTGAGGTGTATGTTTTTCTGTCTCTCTGCTTCTCAGTCTCTTGGCCTGGTTTTCTCCTCCTGCTGCTGTCTTGCTCTTGCTGTCCATTTGTTAAGCTGCTCTTCTTCTTTTTTTCAGCATTGCCACCAGCAGCGCGGTCTCTAAAGAGCTGACGCGACTGCTGAAGATCCCGGTGGACACCTACAACAACATCCTGACCGTGCTGCAGCTCAAGCACTTCCCGCCACTTTTTGAGTACTTCGACTACGAGTCGCGCAAGACCATGAGCTGCTATGTGCTCAGCAACATCCTGGACTACAACACCACTATTTTGGCTCAGGAGCAGGTCTCTCCTTCAGACATATCTACACACACACACACACACACACACACACACACGCACACACATACAGATGTAGAGGGCATGCACGTATACCCACACTTTGAGAACTTTTGATCTGGAGCCTTATTCAACCATAAACCTTTACCTGCACACAAAGATTGACCCCAGGGTGTTGAGACTTTGTCAATAGGTGTAAATGGAGGAGGGAGTGAGTCATTTAATTGCCTGCTGAACTGTATTGTGTTTCTCTACATGTAGCTCAAATGTACGGCCAGATGCTTTGCACTTCTCCCCACGTAAAAGGTCACGTATCCCCCAGCTAAAAGAACCCCCCACATAGGTCTGATATGAGTAACCATACACTTGGTGCTGTCTATCCTCTTTAGTCTGAGGCAGAATTAATGGTCTGCAATTGTCCTGTCTGGACTGTCCTCCCACATCTTCCCAAATCTCGTCTCCGCAGTAGGCTACTTCCGCCAGAGGAAATGATGGGGTGGAGATGCCCTCGTTGCTAGAGATTATTCTGAAGCCTTCTAGTGGGTTGTTGCTCTGCTGTCTTTGGCCTTACACAATAATGGAGTCTGTTATCTTTTTGTCTGATCGCTGAACCACTCTCTGTATGTGCATGCAGGTGGACTCCATCCTGAGCCTGGTGTCCACACTGATCCAGGACCAGCCAGATCAGCCAGCAGAGGACCCTGATCCTGAGGACTTTGCTGAAGAGCAGAGCCTTGTGGGCAGGTTCATCCACCTGCTCCATTCTGATGACCCTGACCAACAGTACTTGGTAAGAGGCTTGGCACTGTCCCCTCTCTAGTCCTGTCTTCCCACATCTCTCTTTCATTCTCGCCTCCTCCATCTCTCTGTCTCATTTTTGCTCGCTCTCTCTCTCTCTCTGTCTCTCTCTCTCTCTCTCTCAAACACATTGTTTTTTATGCTTGAATTGTCAAGACTTTTCTGTGTCTACGTTTTCCCCTCTTTCTCTGCATCTCTGCATCTCCCTTGGTCCTTTCTCCATTTACACTCATTCTGAACTTGTGAAGTGGATACCACCATTCCGTAATATGCTTTTCATTTGCAAAAGTTGAATAGAATATGAATACTGATGCTTTCTTATCCAACCTTTGATGTGTGTGTGTGTGTGTGTGTGTGTGTGTGTGTGTGTGTGTGTGTGTGTGTGTATGTGTGTGACCAGAATAAAGATGTTGTGTGCAAATGTTCCCCTGCAGATCTTGAACACTGCCAGAAAGCATTTTGGTGCTGGTGGCAACCAAAGGATCCGTTACACGCTTCCCCCACTGGTGTTTGCTGCATATCAACTGGCCTTTCGCTACAAAGAGAACTCCTCTTCGGTAAGCATCTCAGTGCTGCCCTCACACATCACCTTAGTCCTCAGGGTCACTGGTGTAGAGCCATTAGAAAATAAAATAAACAATGCAAGCATGTAATGAGCTAGACTAATTTATTTCAGTTCATTTTCATATAGTGTTTTTAATGAGCGTCACTTTTTTTCTTACAGAATATTACAAAATGTGTGTGATTTTGAAAGACTTGTACACACTGATGTTCTTACTGCTGAAACATGAGGTTGCAAATTGATATGCTTGTTGCCATGGTATTATGCCATACGAGCTGTGAAATACCTGGTAAGGTAAGAAAAACAGAATTAATGAAGGTCTGTCGCCTCTTTGGTGTTTCTCTCTGCAGGATGACAAATGGGAGAAGAAGTGTCAGAAGATTTTCTCCTTTGCACACCAGACCATCAGTGCTCTTATCAAAGCTGAACTGGCGGAGTTGCCCCTCCGCCTCTTCCTGCAGGGGGCGCTAGCGGCCGGGGAGATCGGCTTTGAGAACCACGAGACTGTGGCCTACGAGTTTATGTCCCAGGTACTGAGGGCCATCTGCCATGTCTCATGTCTGACCACTAGTCTTGTAGTAACTGGAAGCAGCTTGCGCTCTAAAATCAACAGCTGTTAAAAGCAGTAGCTATGTTCTGTGAGCATGGTCCAAAGCAGCTTGCGCTCTAAAATCAACAGCTGTTAAAAGCAGTAGCTATGTTCTGTGAGCTTGGTGCAAAGCATGTTAGCCCTTACAGTATGCTTAGATACATATGTCATCACACCAGAGTGCTCTATTCAGTTCTTAAAGATGTCCCTGTGTAGTGTCGTGTCTACCGGCTCATGTGTTTGTGCTCGTGGTGACACAGGCCTTTTCCCTGTACGAGGACGAGATCAGCGACTCCAAAGCCCAGCTGGCGGCCATCACTTTGATCATTGGCACATTTGAGCGCACGCGCTGCTTCAGCGAGGAGAACCATGAGCCACTGCGGACCCAGTGTGCGCTGGCTGCCTCTAAGCTGCTGAAGAAGCCTGACCAGTGCCGTGCCGTCAGCATCTGCGCACATCTGTTTTGGTCCAGCCGCAACACCGACAAGAGCGGAGAGGAGGTGAGTCAAGTAAAGCAGAGGAGAGATGAGCAGTAGCTCTGGATGGACTATGACAACGAATATGAAAATAGCACTTAAACAATCACAATAAACAAACAATGCATGCTCTTAAACACAATTTATGACCATTATCCTAACCACAGACCACATCCACTTCTGGTAGTCATTTAGTATTATGTGAGCCGATTGGTAGTGACTGCATTACACTAATGTAATGACTTAATTGAAAATGGTTAAAATACCTAAGCTAAAAATGTTTTTCACTACTGCGTGTAAAGGTGGGAGCATGTCAACCATTAAAAATGCAAAATGCTTGCAATTAATTATGACTAGAAACAATGCAGTTTCAAATTCTGATAGCAATGAATACATAGTTTAATTTCTAGTTCACGGTTTAGGCACCATTTAGGCTCTGTTACTAAAACTACAACTTTAGCACCCGTATGGAATAAAGCCTAAACAATACCCGACCCTATATGGTAGCTTTGTAGCTGCCTAGCCATCTTTGCCACTAACATGACGGCTACCTCAAAGGTGAGGCGATTTTTGCTTTGTTTTGTTTTGTTTAGTTTTTTCCCACCGACAGTACTCAAAAACCCCTAACAACAGGGTTTTACACTGAAACTTGTTCGAGTTCTCCTTTGAGACATTACCGTATTTTCCAGACTATAAGTTGCTCCGGAGTATAAGTCGCATTAGTCAAAAAGTGCGTCATGAACAGGAAAAAAACATATATAAGTCGCACTGGACTATAAGTCGCATTTATTTAGAAATGTATTTCACAAAATCAAAAACCAAAAACAGAGACTATGTAACTGGACTATTGAGGCCAAAAAGATTAATGTTAATGAAGACGAAGGAGTGAAGGCAGCCAAGAGGAGGGCCGGAAGGTCTAATTGCAAAGCAAAAGATTCACTGAAGGAAAATGCCATGTGGTACACCAAAATTTAGCTAAAATGTGGAGAATATAATGCAATCAAGCATTTTGGGCAATGTGGAGTCACAAGCTGGCAGCAGATTAAATGTTCATGAGAGAGAAAAAGATGGTTTTAAAAGGACGTGACCGAAGCAAGCCAGGCATAGACCTATAGGCCCGAAGGTAATTGTAAAGCAATTTACAAAAGATTCACTGAACAAAAATGCTGATATAGTACATGAAAATGTAGCTAAAAATGTGGAGAATGCAATGCAATCAAGCATTTTGGGCGAGTTGGAGTGAGAAGCCGGCAGCAGATTCAATGCCCACGAGAGAGAAAAAGATGCGGTTTTAAAAAGAAGTGCACAGACCAATAGGACGTGCAGACCAAAGCTGCAGCAAGCAGGTGATATTTAGAAATTTATTTCACAAAATCCAAGACCAAGAACAGACAGATGTAACTGGATACATAGAGGCCAAAAATATTGAGAATGTTAATAAAGACGAAGGAGTGAATAGCGGCAAGAGGCAAGCCGAAGGCTGCTGACAAGTGCCCGCGCTAATTGTAAAGCAATTTACAAAAGATTCACTGAACAAAAATGCTGATGTGGTACATGAAAATTTAGCTAAAAATGTGGAGAATGCAATGCAAGCATATATTGGCACAAGCTGGCAGCAGAAGAAATACTCGCTGGCCACCTCCGAGAGAGCGAGAGAAAAAAATATGCGCATTTAAAACCAGGGCCTAAATTTCAGCGCGGGATTGCTGGTATTGCGCATAAGTTATTAAGTATTGAGGATAATAATTAAAGTCCCACAACTCCCATCATAATGAGAAATTCTCACACATGTTACAGTGCTGTCTGATAACATTAATCTAATAATGGAGTGGCCTGAAAGCGTGACTATTGACTGGATGGACCAACTCTGACTTCAATTGAACCCCATGCACACACAAGCGCGCGCAGGACCACTTTGCGGGTGCCTCTCTCTCTCTCTCTCTCTCTCTCTCTCTCTCTCTCTCTCTCTCTCTCTCTCTCTCTCTCTCTCTCTCTCTCCTTCTCCCTCTCCCTCTCCCTCTCCCTCTCTCACCGCTGAAGTCAAATTATAGTGCTTCTATCAACCGCGATCGACAGGAAAGGAAAACAAACGTTTAGCTATCAGGAACCGTCAGGAAAATTGCGAACACAGAAGCATGACAGCCTATAAGGCGAGAGAACATGGATGTGCTCTCCATTTGAGGAATGTTATAATCGATTGCGGACGTAAACAGACAGATACAGACACGGAGCGCATAGTAGGCCTACTTTCACTTTCTAGTGTGCGTATTCATTATGTGAAAGATAATTAGTAGCAAAACAGTGATCAAATATTAGCCTACATGGCAGTGAGTTTTGTTTTAAAATGTTTTCATGCATGTCTAGATAACGGGTGAGGAATGTTTAGGAGACAGACTATCGTAAATTCTCAAATTATGGGTCTTTTATTTAGGCTGCGCAAAGCACAGCACCTTTATTGGGGCATGGCTTGTACTGTTTGATATTGCTAAATATCGGGACTGATGACCACTGAAACCTTATTCCGTATAGCCAAAGAGGTCTACGATAGCCTAAATTTAGTTATTTTTTAATTCTGCATGTTTACTTTTTTTATAAAATTCGTAGGCTGATGCCTGGCAGCAACAATTGTGTTTAAATGTAGGTTACTGCTTCAGCCTCAAGCTCAGAAGGGGGCGGCATGCAACTGGTAGCTTGAGAGCAACGTGTTGGAGACTCGTGGTGTAAGACAATGACTTTTCATTGGCAACAATATTAAACCAACCAACAATATAAAATATTAAGAAGAGCTCTTTTATGAATTAATTTGAAACAAAATTATTACTGGCCTTTATTTGTCCGAATCTGAGGCCCGGCTATAAATAGAATCCCGGCCATAATTTGAGGCTTTAGGTATGCACGTGTGCTTCAGGCATGCTTCCGGTGGTGTATTAATGCCTTACTATATTGACAATAAAGATCATACACTCAACAAAACAACCACACACAAACAAAGAAGGCATTAATACATATAGGTTAGTGCTGTCAAAGCTAACATTTAAATCATTGTGAATAATAAATATTATATATAGAAAGAACAATGTAATTCATTTTGATGAGGTAAAAATTGGCATGGTAATTTTCAAAAATGGTGTTTGAATTCTCTCCCTCCCTCCCTGAGTGTCTTCTTTTGCATATTCTTTCATGACCTTGTTGAAATTCAATTAGCACTTAATATTTCGTTGTCTTTTTGTTGAGCCATGGGGCACAGGTGGGATTTTTAAAATCTCCCCCCTCATAAGTGGGGAATGACAGAAAAAGTTTGAGAGCCACTGGCTTATGTGTACATGAAGCAGGTACTTCTGGAAAAAAGGATGAGAAAATGTTACAGTACATTTATTTTCTGTGTCTGAACTCCCAATTCTCTGTTAGCCAGTTGGCTGAAGCACAAATGGGCAGATGGGCGCTATGGAGAAGGGATGGTAATGTGGGTGGGTGTTTGTAAAAGTGTCTCCAACCACTGACACCCCAGAAAATTCTCTAAAATTGAGATTGAGTGTGAGAGCAGCTTCATCACAGGCTCAGATAGAATGCAGGAACCATAGTAGAAAAGGTCATGTAGTTGCAGACTGCTTTTTCTTTCGCTGGTAGCTTTGTCATTGCTGACACATTGACATGAGCTAGTGGGTGTGGGAGGGATTGAAGAGAACTGGATAAAGGAGAAAAAAGGAGAAAGCACAATAACATGATGATGATCCTATGTGTGCCTGCAAATAGTAATTTTCGTGTCCACTTGCTCTCACTGTTAAGATGTGTTTTGAACATGAGAGATTGTGTGCATGTCTCATGCCTTTCCCCTGCTTGTAGATTCGAGATGGCAAGAGGGTGATGGAGTGTCTGAAGAAAGCTCTTAAGATTGCCAATCAGTGCATGGACCCATCCTTGCAAGTGCAGCTCTTCATCGAGATCCTGAACAGATACGTCTGCTTCTACGAGCGAGAGAACGATGCGGTAACCTCCCACCTCACTCCTGTCATTCATCAATCTGCTTTTCTTCATCCATCTCTCCATTACTGACCATTGTTTAGACTCTGTTCCTCTTCTTTTCTCTTCTCGGCCCAGTTGTTGTTTTTACTAGTGACTCACACACTCCCATAGAAAACTTCTCCTATTGTGAGACCTCAGGGTTGACATGAATTTAGTGGCCGTCTGGGGAGAATTGGGTTGGGACTTGTTGGTGCACAGCTTGACCGTAAGACGGGTCAGCCAGTCATCAGGATGGCAGCAGGGGGTGCTAGATTATCGTGGTGAGGTGCGACGCGGTGGAATTCTGGGAGAGCGCCTCCTGTGTGCAAGCCAGTCTCTGCCTTTCATTTACCAGAACCAACTTGCTTTGATTCTCAGAAGCAAGAAATTACCCCAGGGAAATGCAGCATTGTTGGTGCAAAATTGCATCTCAAAATTAGCCCATTTTCTACCAGCATAGAAATTGAATTTGTCTTTAAGTGACATCTTTACATGTGCTGTCTTTGACTGCGTCATCATGCTGTTTTAGGTGACGGTGCAGGTTCTGAACCAGCTGATCCAGAAGATCCGCGAAGATTTGCCAAACCTGGAGGCCAGCGAAGAGACGGAGCAGATCAACAAACACTTCCACAACACACTGGAGCACCTGCGCCTGCAGAGGGAGTCTCCCGAGTCGGAGGGGCCTGCCTACGAGGGCCTGGTGCTGTAGGAGTCCCGGGGGGACGCAGTGCAGCAGCCATATGTATGTGCATACTCAGACAGAGAGCTGTACTTGTATATATGCACACACACTCTAGTACAACCACACACCAGGGTATTCCATCCAGGGGAAAAAAGCAACAATTTCCACCTGCCTCTACTCTCTTTTCCCTGATCTCTCTCTGCGTATCCATTCCTTACATCTCTCTGTCTCTCTTTCTGTCGCTCTCTGTCTCGTTCATAATGTATGTGTGTGAGAGAAAAGAGCTACGTCTGCTCGGCCTTGCACTTGTCTGATGTTGTTTTCCTCATGAATTTTTGCGCTGCTTTGACATGCTACAGCAGTAGTGATGGCAGGAGTAGCCCGAGCTCTTCAGGGATCTAAACTCCCTTCCAACAGTCTGCTCTGTCTATGATGGGCACTTGTTAAACGATCGAAAGCCCCTACGGCTTTAATGGCTAATCTCATACCACTGTCAGCCGGTGTGGTGTGGACGCTGACGCAAAGCTGACTTGGTGAGCTAGACATCCCTGTGTGTCTGACTGAAGCCCTGAGTTCCAGTGCGCTTGCCATGTTGAACCAACACGCAGCCGTGCAACACGTTTTAGAACTTTTCTCTTCTTTTCAGTTTTCCTCTCCGTCTGTCTGGCTCGCTCTCTTCTTCCTCTCTCCATCACACTCCTTTCCCTCTCGCTTAGGCTCCGCTCGTTAAATGTCCTTGTCACCGTTACTAGAGTAAAGCAGAGATAATCACTGTGTGCTTCAACGTGAATATGTTGGGCTGTCTAACCATGGAGTGGATTGTGGGGGCAGGTGGGTGTGTGGACCCTCAAGGAAGAAGGCACGCTAGTGGCTGGGAATTCCCTGCCATTGAAATGTCAAGGCCTGTATAAAAACAACCATCCTAAAGGATATCTCATCTCATCTCTGCTCAGTTTGGTTTTTGCCTCCCCTAACCCCAAAGCATATTGTATGTATAATCTAATTGTAAATCAGATAAGCCAGAAGAAGTATCATCGATTTCATGTCATTTGCACAAATAAAATGATCATATTAATCCCATGCGTCTATAAATAAATAATTACCTTTCCATGTCATGTCATGCCTGGGCCAGTCCAGTTTGTGGTAGTGCGTTCAGCATGTCTTTATTAAAAGCATTTGTTAATGGTTTATCAAATGGTTTATCAAACATATTACCATTCACATCATAGTGTAAGGTAGAAATGGGCTCCCCTAATACCCACCAGCCCTGCACCTTCCTCACCACTAAAGATGGTGCTCCAAGATTGAAGACACAAAATCTAGAAGAATACATGCCATGAACATTGGAGAGATACAATACAATTGTCCTTCACTGGGACGTGTATGGTCTGTTCTGTGTATAGCTCTGCATAAGGCGCAGTCAAATGAAACGATGAGTCATTTGCCAGATTGTATTGCTTCAGTGTGCTTCGGTTGCTCTGCCTTCACATCAAAGTACATCAAAGGTTCTCAACCTTAACCCCTTATCTATTAAGTGTCCATGTCAATTAGGCACATTTTCCAACCCTCTTTATCAACCCATCTTTTTTTTCTTTTGCGGGAATTGAAGGGTGCAGGTGGGGCTTACATGATGATGCTTTGTGTAGCTGGCCTCATCCACTCTGTTACTTTGAGTTCCTGCTGTGTGGAAGGCAGTGAGTGGATAAGCTGTGATGGCAGAAGCCAGGGTGATTTGCTGGCCCATAATGTGTTGATTGGACTAAATGGCTGAAATGTGTGGACTGTTTTGGATTTTGTTCACAGCATCTTTTTAACATTTCTTGCTAATTTCATTTCTTTCTTGCTTATCTATTTCTCGACTGTATACATGAACAGTGACACACTAACAGATGTTAGCCTTATCATGGTATCCCTTTATTTATGCTGTACATATGACAGTCACGCTTTTCACTTTAGCTATTTAGGAAATCTCATAATTGTCTGAGATCAAGATCAATCAGTGTATGTGTATGTCAATTGATTTTCTTCCCCACTTGGATTAAAAACCACAATGCACGACTGGTTACTTTTTTGATGGAGAATTAATAGCAAAGATAAGCATCTATAAGATGACACGATATTGGATTTCTTCCTATCTTTTTTCAAACTTATTTTGGCCGAAACCGATATGCACATCTTTTTTGTTTGTACTTTTTTGTTTTGTTTGTGCTCTCGTGTACTATTTTTTTATCCTAGAACTAGGGGTGTAAAAGTACACGCAGGCTTTTCGTACTGAACGGTACAGGACGTTAGGTTCAATACAGATGCGTAATGAATGTACCAAATACAGTCTTTATCAGTAATCAACCGAAGGCTTTTGGTTGCGGACCATGATTCAAAGTGGAGTTCCCACACATAGGCTACATTAAGTAGTGGACCATATGTCAGTTTAGTCAATTAACGTCAAAAAACATATGACACCTTTTAAAAAATACTATTCCCATTGTGCATGAAACATATTGTCAGTGAATTTTAGTTTAGCGGTAGGCCTACTACCTACAGGCTTACTCTACCGAAAATTGATTAATCTGCCAGAAATATCAGCAAATATCTGCCGGTAATACAATTATTAACCTATTATCTTCCGACACTAATGTAGCCTACCGATGACATCGTGTATCCCTACACCTGTTCCAGCGATCACACTGTTATATGTACATGATGTTTATCTGTAGTTAAAGTGTAAAAACCAACATGGGAAGTGAGCATCAGCACTATGTACAGCGACCCTTTTCACTTTTCCATGGGAACTGCAATTATTGTTACAAAATATACATGAATACCTTATACAGATCTACAACATTAAAATAGCAGGCAATAACCAAAACATCAAAGTGTTCTTAAAGCACAATGGGCACAATTCAATTCTTGTCAAATTAATGCTACGATGAACAAATTACCAAAGGATTGAAGCTCCAAAATGTTTTACCAAAACCATCTATTACAAATTTGATACTGTTTCCCAGTACATGGGTAACTTTGTTGGCTGGTTTTCTATCCAAAATACTCAGTTCACTTAATCCCCTAGTAATTCTGTTCCACATATTGTGGCTGGATATTATTGATCTTATTGGGACAGAGGAGTTTGATGAAGGCCCTTTTAAAGCTACTGTGACACAGGGGATAAAGAACAGGGTTGATGGAGGAGTTGATCCATAATAACCAGAACGAGATTTCGTACATGTAGTGCTGAACGCATTGGCCCTGGCACGCCGCCCGAATTATCATGAGTAATGTGTAGGGAGCCCAGCATAGCCCAAAAACGCAAACAATAACAGCCAAAGACTTGGCCACTTTCTTATCCCTGGAGAGGCGGAATCGGCTTGCCAGATTGGCGGATGCGTCAGAACGGGTGCGCAAGGGTTCAAACGACTGATCGGTGTTGAGAAATCGTGATGGACCACACTGATGAGCCAAATCTTCAACTTGCAAGGGAGGGAGGTCAAGAGTTGCGCTGTCTCGTCTCCCTCCCTTGCCCGCATCACCAATTATTGCAGCGGAGACCTTTGCGCTTGACAAACGACAACACCGAGAGCGCGCGCCTTTGCCATTGATGCTGCAGGTGTGCGTCTGAACTGGTCTGACGAAGAACACGCGGTTCATTCCGCGTTCTCCAAGTGTTTCCATCTCGCAGTTCCTAAATTCCATGTTGGGTGGCTGTTGCTCTCTGACCACGGTCCGCTTCCTGATGTTAATGTAGATGCTGAGGTTGAAGTAGGTGACACTTATGAACGGCGTGAAAAACTCCACCGTGGAGGCAGTCATAAGGAAGTACCAGTTGAAGTAGAACTCCGCATAACACTCCCCAGTGGGCACCACACTCCCACCGGCAATATGCTCCCAGCTGATGATAGCCGGTCCGTAAAGCAGGAAGGCAGCCAGCCACACGCTCACCATCTTCAGCACTGCTGCGGAGGTCACCCCTTTCTGACACCTGTAGCTCACCTAGTAGGAATACACACAGAAGATGTCAAAAGCAATATGAAGCACGTTTTCTCTACAAAACACGCTTCATTCTAAACAGGGAAGTGACCCATAAAAGAGCCATCATGAATTCGCACACAACGATGGGTCAATTAGCCTACCCACTTTACATAATTATTTACACTTTACCCAAATGTTATGTGAAGCATTATAGCCTATGATATACTGTATATAGCCTATTATTTTTACATCTAAAGCTCAATTTCAGTGTGGACTTACCGCTTTGGTGACGGACAGAAATCTGTCAAAGCTGATAAGGACTATATTGAACACAGACGCTGTGCAAACCATATAATCCACTACAAGCCAGAGTTTGCAAAGCCATCTTCCGAGTCTCCACTCGCCCGTCAACACATAAGGAATGTACACTGGAATACAAAATCCTCCTAATGGCAAAGAACATACTCATTAAACAACAATAACCAAGTGAACAAAATAAAATGACGCAGCAGTGTAACTTCACTCACCAACTAATAAATCCGCAATGGCTAAATTCAGAAAGAAAAAGTTGCCATGTGTACGCAAACTTTTCTCCACCACAAAAGCTAGAATAACAAGTGCGTTCCCCAGTACAGTGGCGAAGACCATAACTGTCATGAGAACTGCTAGGAACACTGAAGTTGATGGAGAAAACTGAACATGCTGTGCGCGCCGGTGATGAATTGCCTCCAGCTCCTGCATGCCCGTTGCATTTGCAAGGACATCTAAGGACCGGTTCCAGAAAATCAATTCGAATGGTGAGGTAGAGCATTCTGAAATTCCAGCCGCAGAGGAAAATGTAGACGGCATCATGTAACTATCCAAGACCAACATTTAACCAGGAGCATCACTAGAATCTCAGCACAAAGATCCAGTGTTGGAGGCAGCGATACTGCAGAGTTAGGGGAGTAGGCTACTCCGGTATTCCCTCAATCTGAATGCTGCATGTTTATTGGCTGTTTATGAGATGCCACATAAGCCTCAGGTGGCTCTTCAGAAATGTATGACCCCCCCCTATGATTATGCTGAGGTTATGTCGTTTTGAGAGCAAATGTTATAAGGATATCTGTGAGTCGGCTTCTATATTTCAAACTGGTCTTGTTTAGTGCAGGTGTTTTTTGTTGAAAGTGGATCCAATAATTTCCCAATTATCCCCAATAAATTAGTGATCGCTGGAATATGACAATCAAATGTTGGTTTAGGAAGCAATGTTAACTGGACTGAAACAATCCATGTAGTTTGGGATAATAGGGAGATGACTAAATATGAAAGAATTCAGAATGATGCTGAACCTGGCAGGAGGGGGTAGCGAAGAAACAATAACATAAACATATGTTATCAGTAGTCTTCTTGTTTTCCCACCCACACATGCATTAGATATCAGAACCTTCAAGGATTGTCTAAAAATATTTATATAAGAGGGACAGAGAGAGAGAGAGAGAGAGAGAGAGAGAGAGAGATTAGCAGGGGTAGTTGGACTCATTTTGCCACAAAGATTATTTTATTGCTTTTTTTAGCAGCTTGTACTTTGCCAGCTTGCGCATACTGTCATTTCTACCATGACGACTTAATATAACTTTTCGATGTTTATTTGTAATCCCCTGGCTTATATGTTCTTTTTTTACTTTGACATACACCAAGCAAGTGAATTATTCACAGATGACGAGATGTTGAGTCTTCCTTAAGTGCTTAGAAGTACATTAAAGGACATATTATGGATGATTTGTTTGCACTATCGCCTTACAAAAAACAACTGCATTATTTCAAGTGTCAAAATGGCAGTTTTCCTAAGTATCAAAACTGGAGATTTGGAGGAGATATTTGCAGTTCTTACCCAGGAAATGCAGTATTTTGGACACAAGAAAACTGCATTGTGCTGTACTGCAGAAATGCAGTATTTTGGACATGAAAATACTACTGTACTGCACTGTATTGCGAAAAAACTACAGTTATTTTTTTGTATAATAGAAACTAAGTAACAGTTTCAATAAGGTACCAATGTTATAGTCCTATCATCTTTAATTGGATTTGTCTTGAGGTTATTCCGTACATAAAAATACTCATTTTGTATTTCAGTTTGTGCTCTTTCTTCTGTGATGACATAATGAGTTACTTACAGGCATCAATAAACTCACACTATTTCATGTTCTTATGAAATAGCATTTAGACCAACTTAAAGATTTCACAATGAATAAGCATACTAGTTCAATACTTTATTAAACATTGCAGTTGAATGTATTGCTATATTTAAAACATTAAAACAATACTTTTAAATAATCAATCATTTTCATTTAGATTATTTAGATAGATAGATATATTTAGATTACAAGCACACATGTCATAACAACATATCAAAGGCCGAATAAATTAAATATTATAAAAGTTTAAATCTATACTTTGTGGTCATTCTGTGCCAGCAAGTAAAATCATTGCATTTTTAGCGAAAAAAGGTCTAAACACATTTATTGTTACTACATATCATAACAACATATCATAGGCCGAATAAATTAAATATTCTAAAAGTTTAAATACTTTGTGGTCATTCTGTAGCAGCAAGTAAAAACATTGAATTTTTAGCAAAAAGATCAAAACTCATTTATTGTTACTAGCAATTTAGCAAATAGCTAGTCTTTAGCACACGGAAAAGTCTTCGGGACCTAAGACTGTACTCGAACATGATGGGGCCACTGTAGAGGTAGGCAAAACCTGGGAATAATAATAATAATAAAAATAACATAAGTGATTTATTAGTTATGCACTCCTGAAAAGTCCTGCAAATAAACATTTTTGTTGACATTCACTGTCTTGAACAGAAAGCTTGTGTACAGAAAAACATTATGAGACTACCCACCTCTGAAGTGGATTGCTGCTGTGACTTTTCCACTCATTCCAGGAAAACCATCTGCAACTGCTTTAGGGTAACCCCTGTCCATTGCCTTTTGTGTGTCATCATAGCTGCATTGAGATCAAAAGAAGATATCTCATTAAGGACACACAATTCATCTGACTTATATGTTTACCTTAGCCCTAGGTCCTGAGGTGTGAGCTAGTATACCTGTAATAATCTTCACCAACGAAGAACAAAGTCTTTCCAGCTTCAGGGTCACTGAGCACAGCGGTGACCATCTTCACAGTGTCTGGCAAGCCCATACTGCTCAGGCTCTTTGGATAACCCTTCACCAAGTCATAGCCATAGAGGGCCCAGACCTTTTGACCTGGAGATCAGAGCAGCAGTGTCATGAGTGAGGCTATGGGAGAAATGAAAATCAACGTACAGGAGCCAATGGTATTTAGCTTCTACCTTTAAAGAGGAACACTTGTTGGGTTTCTGGGTCCTCGTAGGCGGCATCAATATTCTCAGGAGCATCAGGCCAGAAGCTCTTGATGAGATGTTGCTCAGGATTTGGTTTCAGCGGATAACTACGCCAGAAGAAGCTGCAAAGGGATGCATAATATGCATATGAGGTTTTTCAGCTTTTATGTGTTGACTTGGGGTCAGAAAAACCATCCTAATGCACTGATTTCTTAGCATCTCCGCACCTGCCCTTGAAGAATATCAACTCTCCACGCATACTTGTGACTGCGTCAAGTGTGAGTTTGGGATCACAGGCGTTAGGGGTGGGGGGAGCTGTAGGTTCAGGGTCAACAGTGTCAGGGTTCGGACCTGTTGATCAAAAAATGTTCCTTTTTAAATCACCAAGTTCAAACACAAATACAAAGAGAATAACCTTTGACAGATTCTGTCAAGCTCATTAAAATTAGCCCTGAAACTAACCGTAAATTGACTGTATTCCTTTGACATCATCCTGTGGTAGAATAAAGCTGTCAGGATCTCTGTAAATGTACACTGGATACATGAGAGCACCAGGGTCCGCGGAGTGGCCCATGCCAAGAGAGTGTCCAAATTCATGGGCAGCCACCAGGAACAAGTTATACCCTGTAGTATTAGGACATTAGAGTAATGGTCAGCAAAATTATCAAAGCACTAACCATGCAGAAACAAATCGTATGACATTTACCAGCTGGGGTGCCGAAAGTGAAGGTCTCATCTTCATCAAAATGCGCATCACCTCCAATTCCACTTGATGGTGCAAAGGCATGAGCTAGAGTGTTATCTGGCCCGTCAAATGGGTAGCCATCGCCGTGCTCTATAAAACAGCCAAAGAACATTTTTACACTTAAACAATGACACAACTTGTGTCCTATCATTTGAAATTGTCATTACTATGATGGTTTGAGTTCTTGCCACGACGGCTGCAATTGATGTTAATTATTCTAATTACACTGTTCATTGTATGTCATGGTGTATGTTCTTGATGTTGGAATTAGAAGCCTACATGTGGTGAACTGTATAAAGTATTTTTTATTTAAGTTTAATTGGTCAATTTGAAGTGTGAAGTTTCAGAGTATTTATTTCCTGGGGGGGGGGGGGGGGGTGGACAATTAATTATCTTGTGATCATGTTCAACCAACTCAAAAGCTGTATTGCCGCAGAGGCATTCTTTTGCCCTTTGCATTGAGCGATGTGGCATTCTGTTAAAGCATGCACGCTCAATTTGGCTCTAATTAATGCAGTAAGATGTAATAAGGCCATACTGCCATACTGAGGCTGTTGATATCCCTAACAGTTAACATGTTTAGTGTTAGTTTAGTGTTTAGGCCTACCTCTGCTAGCAAACGATATCATGATATCGGCTGTTCCAGTGTAGATACGGGTAAACCTCAGGGGTGTTACTTTTGCCCAGATCTGTAGAGCTTTTGCCAAGGCACTGTCCACTTCAGCCGCTGGCATATCTGGAGTGTAATTTTCGATTCTGAAGGGCAAATGTCTCAGGTCAGAACAAAACAACAAAACATACCATGCTTTTAATGCAAGCCTCTATAGTGTAATACAAGTAATATATTATAACTGAATTCACCTGTAAGTCAGCTTGTTGGTGGGCCATTTGTGGCCTCCAAAAGTGGTGTAGGCAGCCATATCGGGAACACCACAGCGGGGCTTCTTCATGACCTCCAGCGTTTCAGAGTCCATTTTTCCTGTCACACGGAGTCCAAAAAACTGCTGCATCTCTTTTAGCTTCAATTGTAGCTGGCTTGTCTTGAATAGACCAGAAGACTCACTCTCCATTCCCAAGTCATAGAATCTTTTCAGGTAGTTCTACAACACAAACAGTCATACAGTCATAAATTGTCATACAGTCAAAAATCTACCCACCTTCACAGCACAAGGTTAAATGTCTGTAGACTGTACCTGGACCACATCGTCATCAATGCTGTTGGAAGCTGTCGTTATTGGGTTGGCGTGAGCTGCAATCACCAGAGTGAGGAAAACGCACACACTGAAGTTATTCATGCTTCTTCTCTTTTCATCCACAGGTTAATGTTTTCTTGCTACCTCGTCGGTTTTTATACCCTTGAGCAGGGAATGTTAGGCAACTCTACGTGTGTGTCACAGGAACTTGGTCATCAAACAAAAACGTCATCACCACACAAGACAACACAGAAACAAATATGGTTACAAATATATCTAAAACAAATGGTTATATATACTAATATTTAGATGTACTCTCAAAGCCACACTGATACAAGACTAATCAGGCTGATACTGTGCACTAGATATACATTTTAAAAATGAAATGTTGCACCATTGTTTTCTAAATACACAGTAACTGTAATATCACTGTATTGTTTGGGAAAACCCCCTGGCCATATGCAACACATTTTCTCATAATTCTAATGTTGGCATTTTAGTACTAAAAGCTGCTTGTGACTCAATATCCTGTTAGTAAGGTGTGAATATGGTCAAGGAGGATGTTGCCAGGATTAGTAATAAAGGAAGTGTTATTCAGTAATAGAATATTACTGGCTGTTGTTATGCTATTGTGGTTGGAATGTGGTTGGCTGGTAGATATGTGTCATGTTAGAACTATAGAGGACCCTGCTGAAAAAAAAACAGCTAGAAACCAGCTTATGCTGGTAGCTGGTTTTAGCTGGTTTTAGCTGGTCTTTGCTGGTTTTCTTCCAGCTCTTGCTGGTCTTTGCTGGTGTAGCTGGTTGGACCACCAGCTGGATATGCTGGCGTGACCATCTGAGGAAGCTGGTCATGCTGGTTTGACCAGCCTGTCGTGTGGGATACAGCTGGTGCAAAATGGTCATGCTGGTGATCAGCCTGCCAAGCTTGACATTGTTGGTGTAAGATGGTCATGCTGGTTTGACCAACATAAGCTGGCACGGCCAGTTAAACCAGCAGTGTAGACCAGCAACACCAGCTAAAATGACCAGCTTGAGGTGGTATGACAAGCAAAACCAGCTGAATTACGATCGTTAGGTGGGTAAACCAGCTGAAGGTATGTTTTCGCAAGAGTTTTGCTGGTCTAGCAGGTCAACCATCATAGGGTGGTCAAACAAGCTGGTCAACCAGCAAACCACCTTTAGCTGGTCAGGCTGTTTTTTTCAGCAGGGGAGTATTTACAATTTTTTTGAAAAAAAAAAATCCTGGGATGAATACAATGGAATTGTCCAGCTCTGTCAAGTACAGGTAATTGTAATTTCACCAAAAAAATGGAAGTTAATACGTGCAAGATTTCTTCCACTTTTCAACTACACTTAATTTCCTGTTAATTTGAATGCTGAATCTGGAAGAATACAGCTATTACTCAAAGAGCATAAGTGTTGCATTTGAGGATGTCCACTTCCTTCCTTGGGGTACAGTTTCTCAAATGTAGTGGTTACTATGCCAAAGGTACATGATGTTTTTTTCTTCCTCCTTTTCCCGGTAAACAACAGGATTTTATTATTCCAAGTAAACAAAACACACATTTGAAAACTCTGCTGTATTTTACACAATACGTAAACTGGTTTCTATACAGAAATCAAAGTACGTCACTTGTTTAATTTCAAAATGTGACAAGACAAACCTTTCAGGGACAGTTCCAGATGGTGTGTTAAAGAGCAATGAAATAAGCTTGTGACAGTAATGAAGTGCCATTTGTCTTATTGCTGTCCCTGGAGGCTGCTTCGTAGACCACAGACATTCTCAGACATTCTCAAGAAACTTATGAAATTTCCCCAGAAACTTGAGGTGGGTGTGCCCCCGCCCCCCACCCCCCCACACACACACCATTTCATCAATCAAAAAACTGTACATCAAGAATTTCAGCTGTTGCATTCCTTGTGTCAAGCCACTCTTAAACAAGAGACAGTGTCAGAAGCGTCTTACCTGGGCTAAAGACAAAAAGGACTGGACTGCTGCTGAGTGGTCCAAAGTTATGTTCTCTGATGAAAGTAAATGTAACATTTCCTTTGGAAATCAAGGTCCCAGTCTGGAGGAAGAGAGGAGAGGCACAGAATCATTGGTTGAAGTCCAGTGTAAAGTTTCCACAGTCAGTGATGGTTTTGGGGTGCCATGTCATCTGCTGGTGTTGGTCCACTGTGTTTTCTGAGGTCCAAGGTCAACGCAGCCGTGACCGTGACCTTGTGACAGTAATGAAGTGCCATTTGTCTTATTGCTGTCCCTGGAGGCTGCTTCGTAGACCACCTGTCTCTCATGCTGCCAGCCTTTTACATGTTGGCTTGATACATCGTACACAACATTGGTGTCATCAACCTCAGCAGGTTAAACAAGTGCCTGATCCTTTTGTTGGTCACAATTTTACCTCTCTCAAATTGGTATCCATGGAAATAATAAAACATTGTGGTGCTTCGATTAAATCCACATTGCATTAACTGACTGTGGAATTCATTTAATTTTTATCTTAATGTTAGTCCCCCAAAAAATCTTCAAAACTGCTAATAGATTATTTAGAGGGCAAGCCAGATAAAAGTCTGTCCAGTCATTTAATTACCAATGTAAACGGCAGCAGTTACTGAATGGTATAGTGATATTGTCTGGAAGTGTGGTCTATTATCAGATTAAATGAAAATTGCACTCTAGAAACACTTTAGGTAGGAAATCTGTCAGTCTCTGCCAAGACACTAGTTTGTCATGATTGGATCATTTATCAGGTCAATGAACCAAAACAAACATCCAGGTCAAAACAAATATGGTTTACTGAATACAAAATTAACCTTCAGCCATGCCATCTCAGTCCCCTGATCTAAAATCCAAAAACAGTGAAGTGAGTCAAAGAGGAGAATGCACAAGTGTAGACCTAGGAATCTGGACAATCTGGGGAGATTTTGTAAAGACGGATGGTCTTAAATCCTTTGCTTTGTATTCTCCAACCTTGTGGGGTGTCATAGGAGAATAGCTGCTTCATTGGCAAAGGGAGGCTTAAGAAGCTATTACAAGTTGGGGTGCCAATAATTGTGAGCGACATGTTTTTGTTAAAAATATTTATTTCTTTATGATATTTTCCTTGTGATGGGGCCTTTCTGTCAGTCATTTTATGTCCCTTTCATTGCTTGTGAACATGCTAGAATTAAATGTGTAAGGAGGAATTTTAGTCAACTTTTCAGATTGATTGAACTGTATGAAAAAGTAGTCAGAGTGGTGCAGAGGGGTTGCTATTATAGTGGCTGTCACAATTTCGAGTTAGAATGAGATCAAGCTCTCTGCCTGCTTTGTGAGTTGGAGGAGTGTGGACCCACTGAAGTTCAGAGGAATGTATGAGAGATAAGAAGTCCACAGAGTATGGATTTTCTATGTGGATGTTCGAGGACTTTTCCCTGCCTGCCTGCAGAGATGGTAAAAGTACACACTTTCCATACTCAAGTAGAAGTATACATTTGTAGTGATTCAAAAAAGTAGTGATTCAACTTCTAGGAATTAGAAACTACAGATATTTCTGTGAAAATGTAGGGGAGTAAAGTAAAATGTTGTTAGAAAAATAAATACTCCTGTAAAGTACAAATACCTTCAAATGCTACTTAAGTACAGTACTTAAGTATTTGTACTTTGCTACTTCCCATCTTCCCATCTCTGCCTATGAGACATGCCATAAACCTACAAACTATGCTGACCTGCCCATTACATCTCAAGTGGAAACAAGTCCCTGACATTGTCAATGCATGCCCAGATTGCTTGATATTGCACTGTGTAACGCTGCTGGAAGGAAGGATCATGACCCTAGTTGGTTTTTAACTAACTGGTACCATGTGCGCTATATGGTGTTCAGACATTCTCAAGAAACGTATGAAATTTCCCCAGAAACTTGAGGTGGGTGTGCCTCCGCCCCCCACCCCCCCACACACACACCATTTCATCAATCAAAAAACTGTACATCAAGAATTTCAGCTGTTGCATTCCTTGTGTCAAGCCACTCTTAAACAAGAGACAGTGTCAGAAGCGTCTTACCTGGGCTAAAGACAAAAAGGACTGGACTGCTGCTGAGTGGTCCAAAGTTATGTTCTCTGATGAAAGTAAATGTAACATTTCCTTTGGAAATCAAGGTCCCAGTCTGGAGGAAGAGAGGAGAGGCACAGAATCATTGGTTGAAGTCCAGTGTAAAGTTTCCACAGTCAGTGATGGTTTTGGGGTGCCATGTCATCTGCTGGTGTTGGTCCACTGTGTTTTCTGAGGTCCAAGGTCAACGCAGCCGTCTACCAGGAAGTTTTAGAGCACTTCATGCTTCCTGCTGCTGACCAACTTTATGGAGATGCAGATTTCATTTTCCAACAGGACTTGCACACAGTGCCAAAGCTACCAGTACCTGGTTTAAGGACCATGGTATCCCTGTTCTTAATTGGCCAGCAAACTCGCCTGACCTTAACCCCATAGAAAATCTATGGGGTATTGTGAAGAGGAAGATGCGATACGCCAGACCCAACAATGCAGAAGAGCTGAAGGCCACTATCAGAACAACCTGGGCTCTCATAACAACTGAGCAGTGCCACAGACTGATCAACTCCATGCCACTCCACATTGCTGCATTAATTCAGGCCAAAGGAGCCCTAACTAAGTATTGAGTGCTGTACATGGTCATACTTTTCATGTTCATTCTTTTCAGTTGGCCAACATTTCTAAAAAAAAACGTTTTTTGTATTGGTCTTAATAATATTCTAATTTTCTGAGATACTGAATTTGGGATTTTCATTAGTTGTCAGTTATAATCATCAAAATTAAAAGAAATACACATTTTAAATATATCAGTCAGTGTGTAATGAATGAATGTATACAAGTTTGACTTTTTGAATGGAATTACTGATCTACATCTAAATCAACTTTTTGATTATATTCTAATTATATGACCATCACCTGTTTATAAAAAACATGGTTGTGTTTTGTTCTAGCATCTACCTCGGGTGGAGGTTTCGCAAAAACTAAGAACTTTTGGGGTCTTTGTTTCCTGTATTACATTTGACTTTGTTGCAGACATACCTACAACGTGTAAAGCTTTCTTATCATTGATCGATTCCAAGATAAATGCTGCCATCCAGCGGTTCAAAACAGAATGAACATTCTGCCAAAGAGTAGAAGAGCCATTACTTCCTCAACTATAGGCCTAACCATAGACATAATGTATATTATGTCTATGGGCCTAACAGAGAATGTCTAATAAGGGAAGAACTGCCACTCTCGGAAAACTTCCGGTTTCTGAACTGGTTGCAGTTCCTTCTGTGGTTCCACATGAGGGCGCTCGTCCACAAGTGCAGAATGCATGGAGGTCTATCGAGCTGTACCCCTCAAAATCCACTTTTCTCAGGAAATATTTTTTTTCAAGTAATTTGAGTATTGTATTCGAAAGGGGAGGCAAAGAAAATACACTTGGTTGAGTATTATATTTTTTAAAGTCACTTAATTTTTCTTAAAAGCCTTTCGAATGTGTCAATGACATCATTCATTAGCACAATGCTAGCGTGTTATGTGCAACAACGACCCAACCTGTAAGAAATCAAAAGGACATAAGTACTCGTTCATTCAACTTTTGACCTATAACCCATGTTGAAGTTATACAAACTACAATCAAATCTGAGATTTGTCAACGACAATCAGGTGTAAGAGACAATTTTAGCCGTCTAGCTCCATTGACTCCCATTCATTCTGCACTCATGGCTATCGCCCCCAGTGGAACTCTGGTGGAACTGCATCCAAAATTCGGTACAATACAGTAAAAGAGGACTTAAAGGCCGTGTTGCAGGGTTCGTTTTCCAACGAATTTGCACAATTTGCTTGTTGATAATAAACATTTAAACTGTTATCCATTGTATTTGATGTTGTTGGGTATCACAAAACGGAATATAATACCAAAAAGCAGGTAATATTTCACAGCATTTGAAGTGATTCTCCTTTCCCCCACAATGCATTGCATTACGTCACCTTGGGGAGACTACAGACCAAAGCCCACCTTGAGACCCTTGAGAGTAACGAGAGAGGAGTAAAGAGAGACGAGTAAAGTGTTGTTCAGCAGTAGATAGCGCAGATTATAGATAAACATATAGGCTATAGATAGCCTAGATATGTATATAGACAGATAGATAGCTAGATAGATCATGTCATTATGCTGGTCACAGGGGAGCTCCTCGACCAGCGGCCAAAATGCACTCGCTTCCCTAGTTACTGCAGCTCTCCACCACAGTTTCCATCGGGACGGCACAGCCCACACAAGCACCTGCAAAACTGCGACTTGCCCATATTATCTCCCTCTTTGGTAAGCCGTACCCTGGCGATGTCAATGGCAATCAATCACGAGCAGTAGTTATCGAAAATATTCATGCTGAGACACGACCAGCCTAATCGGCGGCGGCTAGAAGCTAAGTAACTGGGGTGGCTCACAGGTGGGACTAAAAAGTTAGCCCAGCTAGCTATCATGATGCTTCATATTCTGATCTTCTGACTAAGTTTGCCCGGTAGCCTACTTATCTGAACTAACGACATTATCACTATCACTAGATATAAAGAACATGTTGACTTTCATTCGGTGCTGTTCACTGACAGTAACAAAAAAAGTGTCGTAATGTTATAAGCATAATACATTGAACTGAATAGGTGCATTATAGCCTCATAACGAGGCCTCTCAAATTCAGAAAATTGCATTAAACTAAAATCGGAAGACATTGTTATCTTTGTTAGACCATAGGGTCGTTGTCATATAAATGCTGTAACGAAATTCGAAGTGTAAATATACAAACTTTATGTTGAAAGTGTAACCGCGACCGTTTCCCATAGGAATGAATGTAAAACATATACCCTCCAAAACGAGACCTCCCGAAATTCAGAAAAAATACTAAATTGATATCAGGCACCGTTATTACCATTGGTAGATCATAGGGTAGCTGTGATATAAATGCTGTGACGAAATTCGAAGTGTAAATATACAAACTTTATGTTGAAAGTGTAACCGCGATGTCTATTGAAATGCATTGGAATGAATGAAGCGCAGATCAAGTAGTCCCCAAAGTGACGTCATCACCGAATTGCGTACAAAAAACCCGCTAATGCTAAAAACAACACAAACTGGCATTTAACACCATTTGGAGACATTTTTAAAATGATATACATATATTGAGTGCTTTATGTACCCATTAATCAACAGTGGTGTTTAACCTGCAACACAGGCTTTAATACGGAGTGGCTTTTACTGTCTATGCAAGGCTCTCCGTAGACGGGCTCTGCCCTAATCTGTTTTTTCATTGGTCCAACTGTCAGTGTTGCAGTCAAACCATTGGTTGCGCTCCTCGGTCAAAGACGGAACTTATGACGTCGGTGCACCTTATTGGTTTCACCACTACTGCCGCGGAGATTTTGAAAATACAAGGGAGTGGAAACGTCGTAAATTCATGTAACGAGTTCTAGCACAAGTCTTGTTTATTCTTTATATCTGTTCCTTCGCATACATCTGGAAAAGGGCTGATTACAGAGAATAGGACATAGAAATATCATGGCCGAAGAGGTCGTTTGTCTTGATGTCCAACCTCAGGAGGCGAACGTTAGCCAAACCGAACACATCGTCGACGATGCAGAGATTGCATGCAGTGAAAGTGTGCGGAAAGAGAGAGTGGACCTCGAGTCAGAAATGGAAATGGGTGCAGTAACCAGAGAAGAGCTTGCTAAAGATGTTCCTCACATATCGCAAGGTAAATTTCAATGTATGTTATTAAGGTTAATTTGTCGTGTTTAAAATCATGTCTAGTAGTTGGTAACTAGCAGTAACGTTAGTAGCCTAACGTTATGCGACAATCCAACCTCATCTATGCCTGGGCGGCTAATTTACACACACTTTGCAACGCGTTAATGTTATATCACACATTAGTCAAGCACCCAAGTCAAGACTATACTATTACTTATTATGCCATGAGTTGGCATGTCGCTGTAAGATCAAATTAACCTTTCCAAATCAATACTAGTTTAGATAAATCGCTTGCAGTAATGTTCACTAGACCAAATCTGTTCTGAAGTTCGTTAGCTAACGTGTATACATTCTAAATGAGTGACCCCACCTCCCTTTTAATTGCCTGTTTACTGACAGAGGCAGTGTCGGTTCCGCGTGACCGTGTGCGCCTTTCTGTGTTTTTGCCACAGGCCACAAACAAACGAACAACCCAGGCCTTTTCACAAGAAACGTAGATCTTCCTCGACCAACGTTTTTGAGTGACATTCATAGGCAGATTAGGCACTCCAGAAGTGATGCAACACTACCACAATGCAATACATACATACATACATGCATGCATGCATTTGCACACACACAGTAATAGTTATCCCCTGAAGGTCAATGCCGAAAAGCTCATAGTGATCCATTCACTCTCATCACACAGGACTATTTCAGGACGATGGTGACGGCGACGAAGATGATAATGACGACGACAGCGGCACCGACTACCACAACAGCGACCAGTCTGGCACACAATTACAAAGGGCTGAACGAAATGGGCATACTGCCCTTCCAGACACCTTTCAGACTAACCATCTCATTTATTATGAGAGGTTCAAGGCATACCAAGACTACATGCTAGGTGAGGAGGTTTGCACATGCCGTTAGTTATGAGCAAAGAATGAACTAGGCCTATACTTCAAAATATTTATACTTTCAGATTAAAAAGTGATATCCTTTGCTCCTTCCCCTGGACAATTGTTGGCGTTGGTGGAAGTTTCTCTCATTGTGCCTTTGTTCTATTTTCACCAGGAGATTGCAAAACCTCTGAAGTAAAAGCTTTCACAGCAGACTACCTGGAAAAGGTTGTGGAGCCTTGCGAATGGCAAGCTGTGTGGTGCACAGATGTTTTTGATGTCTTGGTGGAGGTCAGTATATGTCCCTTATTTTCACCATGTCTCTTGTCTCAAAACGTTCTTACTATTAGTGAAGCATCAACTCATGGAGAAATATTTAACTGGTGGAGGAGGCGTTATTTGCAGCTGAAAGCTCTCTTCTGGTTTCAGGTGGTGGATGTAGACTACAAAGAGATGAAGGCGAAAGTGGAGTTGGTGCTGCCTCTGCAGTGTGAGACCAGGGGCTGTGAGCTGACTGAGGATGCCATGAGGGCTCTGCTAGAGGCCACACTGCATAAGGTTCCTGTGCTAGAGCTTCAGGTGGTCTATGAGGAGACGGGAGACTTTGACCAGACTGCACTTGCCCTGGAACATCTCAGGTTTGCTCTATTTTCCATGTGGAAAAGATAGTCAATCTGTCATTGTGAGTTGTAAAGCTCACAGTTGGGTTAGGTTGATGTGTGTCATCTGAGTAAAACCATAGGGTTTTAATGTTGAATGCCTACACTGTCTTTCATGTTTACTCTGGAGACCACAGTTGATATCCCTGTTGTGTGGGTGGCTCTCGGGGATTGGATGTGGGGTGGGTTTTGGTGTTGGTTTTATCTTCTCACTTGTTGCTCCTTTTGAGTGCACAAACAGGTTTTAGGTGACTTTGGAATTCATTCAATTGAGTCACTTTTTTCAAATTTGTAGGTTTTTCTACAAACATATCTGGAGGAAGTGGGATGAAGAGGATGAGGATGATGACTTTGATTATTTTGTGCGCTGTGTGGAGCCTCGCCTTAGGCTGTGAGTATTTATTGGAAATGTTTCAAAGGCAGTAGGGGGACAGATGTATGAATGTATTGAACTACTAGACTAGAGAGAAGATGAGAAAATATAATCGTATATGTGTAGATAACGTAAGGTGGATTTCTGAGATTAATTTCCCTATATACCGGTAACTGTGTAACTGTGTTTAGGAAACTTCATGTGATGGGTCTATAAAACACGCCCTTAGCCATTTTGATAAATCTAATCTACGTAATCAAATATTTTTGATAAAACATTCCATGATTGACTGTTTTCCAACAAAGATATCAGACATACTGTTATGTACTGTCAAGAGTAGCTTAAAAGCTTAATAATATTTTCTTAGGTCAAGTAACAATTCTGTTCAAGTAAGTGTATAAATCTAAATCAGATTACATATCCATACTCTTGACTTGTTTTGCGTTACAGAGGTCTTTTTTTTTTTGGCACTTTTACTCCTTGCCGATTTGCTGATTCTATTAGTGTGCCCTTGATAACACCCATTTTAAAGTGCCAAGAAAATGAGATAAAAAGGTTTTTACACCTTTTTAACCAGCCTTGAGGCTTACAGGTACAGTAAAATGACTACAGAACAAAAAAGGCATGACAGCCAATTAAGATGTAATTGTTATCATTCTGAGCAAGTTCCCAAAAGAAAATTCCTTTGTTGAAATAATGCATGTCATTACTCAGTTACCAAACAACTACCTTTTTAACAAATAACCTGAGAAATCAATGGGTGGGACGAGCATTTTCAGAAACAAGCGAATTCACAGTCCAGAGTTCTGCATCGGGCCTTTCTGATGTCATGCCCAGGGATATGTCATGTGCTTGCAGCCTTACTTTTGTACAGTAGATGGCAGTATATACTAGTCAGTGCAAAATCCTTTTTGTCTTGACTCTTTTCATTCCTACAAAGAAAAGTCAGCTGCAGAAATGTAGCAGTAATACTCCCTTTTTAAGTATACGTTTTGGCCCTCCCTGAGTAGGAGTACTATTTATACTACTTAGATAAAGCACTATGACGTCCTTGCAAAATCAGCCTTTTCAAATGAATAATTACATTCAAACTGTCAAGAGGAGTGTTGGTATTGATTTGATCACAAACCACTTTCCTGGTTCTCAGTGACTAGACATGGTTTTATGAAACACTGTATGACATTTGGCTGTCACCAGCATGGTCTGCATTCATCGTGTCTCTCATCTAGGGTTGCAAAGGGGCGGGAAATGTCCGGAAACTTTCCATGGGAAGTTAAGCCTGAGAATTTTGGAAATATTCCAAATTGGAATTAAAGAAAGTTATGGGAATTAACGGGGAATTTTGGGTAATTCATACAAACGGTTTCATATACAAACACTAACATTTTGTTTCGTAATAAGCAATATGATTTGTTTGTTTGTTTTCGCTTATTTTAGCATACAAAGCTAGCTAGCATGCTAGCGGGAATCCCATTCCCTGCCTATGGTTTACTAGCATGCTACACTCAACAACAAAATCCGATTGGTTGGAACATTGATTGACTTTCACTTTGTCTAGTCAAAATCCCAGAAAATGATAAAACAAATAAATATATATAAAAAAAATAATGACACAACATACACCCCAAACCTCATAGATTATGATTATTTATAAAGTTGTCAAGATGATCAGACAGACAATATGAGCATGAGTACCGTATTAAAGAGATATTCCACCATTTGGGGAATCACACTCATTTTCCACCTCCCCTTGAGTTTTTACCTTTCTCCAGTTCATCCAGCCGTTCTGAGTCTGGCGATACCACTTTTAGCTCCAGCCTAGCATAGATCATGTATCATGGAACTATACTCTCATTCCAGTGTACTTGTAATAATCAAGGAACACCATGGGCGCAGCAGCACAATGCTATCATGCAGCACCTGAAAATAGTCACCGTAGGCTAACTTCCAGCAACAAGGTTGAGCTGCAGCAGATTAATTGGTTAGTGACTGGATTGTTACGCCTGAATGAGAGTATAGTTCCATGTCAAATCAGCCTAGAAAATCGGCACGTTTCATTTTCCGTTGGTCTTATTACACTTTCTAACTTGAGAGGAGACAAGTTTTAAATAGGAAAATTACCGGAAATCTTAGTCACTTTTAAATGTGATGCTAGCAGGCGAGATGCTAATGGTCTAATCCGATTCAATGATCTATGCTAGGCTGGAGCTGAAAGTGGTATCGCCAGACTCTGAGAACAGCTGGATGAACTGGAGAAAGCTAAAAATCAACTGTTTAACTCAAGGGGAGGTGGAAAATGAGTGTAATTCCCCAAATGTTGGAATATCCCTTTAATCGTCCCGTTAGAGCCTATGCAAAATGACATACACCCATTTGAATGAGGACAAAAGTGATGACAAGCCCATAACTGGGCATCTCTGTTCGCAAACTTTACCCAGTTTCACACTAGTTATTCCCACATGAGAACTTTTTAACAGGGAATTTATTTTCCCCATGCACATGAACTCATCATAGGCTACTAGACATAAAGGAAACCTATGCTGATTGCTGTGTGCATGTGATTGATTTATGTGCAGGGTAGAAATTAGACTGAAATTGCATTAAATCAGGTTGTTTTAACTAATATTATGCTGTAAGATGGGGTTTTGTCTACTACATTTAGGTTCCCTGTTCTAGACTACCGGTAACTTGCCATATTAAAAATTCCCAGTTTATTCCCATTTATTCTTGTTAATTCCCATGTAAAGTTTCCAACCAAATTTTTTTTTGCCAAAATTCACGCAATTTTGCAACTCTACTCTCATCTCAGTAAGAGCAGCAAAATTTCATTATGAAAATTGGGATGTTTCTAGTTTGGGTACCTCATTACGCCTCAGGGTTTATGAGTGATCTTATTTTCTTTTCTTTGACTTTGTTGTTTTATTTGTTGCATTCTCCTTCATGAGACGTGCCCTATGTGACTAGCCCCCATGAAGCCACACTGCCACTTTGGTGGGCTGCTGCCTTTGAATATTTTTTTTGTTTGTGTTGATTCATGCCTGAGTGGTTGCGCTGCCAAAGTGAAGGACACTGCGCCCATGGAAGGACATGAGACTTGCAGTGTTAAGGCAACTTCTACTGTGCGAGAAGGATTATTATTGTCACTGTTGACTTGTGAACAAAAATGGCAATGACGAGAAGTAACGCCAGTTACAGAGAGTAATACATGGTTGCTAAAAGCTAAATGTTTAGGCACAATTAATTGTGGTTTGAAAGTGTTTTGTGGTGTACATGATGAATGTTGTATTCTTGGTTTGGATCATTCTATTGCTCTATGCTGATCTTAATGGTGTGAAAGGTGGTATGTGTCTGTGCTTTGATGCCGTGCTACACCGCTCAGTTTGCGGAGTGTAGAAGTAGTTATAGGGGACTGGTCTAATGGCTTTTCAAATAAACTCGCTGTTCTCATGTCTGTAGCCAGTTCCTAGCCTGGCTAGCGCCACCACTTCTCAATGAGACGTGGTCTGGGAACCAAACATTCATTTTCTCGTATTTGAAAAAAATGCCCAGATCCGTTTATTGGGTGCCACGGATGTCTATCAAATGCGTCTGTGCATAGCTCATCATCGTCTTGCTTTCCCCCCTGTTCTGTGATTGGTTCCCTATCTCAGGCGAAAAATTTGCTCCATGGTCTCCAGGCTGCCTTAGCAGCGTGAATCAAATCGCGTGCAAGGCAGCATGGGAACACCCAGGCTAGCCAGTTCCATTGATTATAGTGGAAGCTAATTGTTGCAGCATACGTTCTGTGAACAGAATGCTTCAGTTACTGTACGTCCCTGCTGTAGCCTGCCTGTTCAAACTAAACAGGCTGCAAATACTCCAGCAACTGGAGCTCTTAAAGTTGGGACTAGGGAGTGAAAATGAGAAATGACTGTTTGTGCCAAATTCTGCTGCAAGTGTGTTAATTTACTAGTGAACCATTCATCAAATAATCCAAGGCTGTGATGTGGCCATATTTTAATGCTTGTGTTTATATAGGCTGGACCAACTTCTATGCCGGTTGAAAGCTTGAGTTGTTGTCTTTAAAGTTGTTTAAAGTTTTTGCACTTTTAACCATAAAACTAACCACAGAATTGCAATATATTCAGAACCATACGGAGTGTGTTTGCTTTGCATTTTTGTTATGGTTTATGGTATGCTGAAAAGATCATTTTCTTATTATATGCTGAACATCATCTTGTAATCTTTTGGGCTTTTTTAGATACTACGACATTCTTGAAGACCGGGTGCCTGCTGGTCTTGTGGTGGAGTACCATGCACTGCTGAGCCGCTGCTCTGAGAAGTACCAGGAGTTCTCCAGCCTGAGGAATGGCCTGAGCAGCGACTCGGACTCTGAGCTGGACAACGTGTCGATGGTGGAGGGCTTACGCCTGTATGACCAGGTGGAGACCCTCAAACGCAAGCTCAGGATCATTGAAAACCCCCTGCTCAGGTTATACATCTGTCTATACAGCCGCTTATACATACACAATATCCAAATACGTACTGGTAATCAGAATGTTGCCTGATATAGGCTACTTTCGTAGGATCTTTATATGATCTGATGCACTTGTTTGCACCCCTATGTCCTAGGTTTTTCCATTGCTTGACTTGTATGTTATGAACAATTAACTAAATGTTTTTTTGTGAAATGATTAGATCCATCATGAAATTTCCCATAACTTTCTTTGCACCTTCACAAATGCCCTCCCTTAGTATTTTAGCTAAATTATGTTGTATAGTTTGGCACTTTAGGAACAAACGACCTGTCCTCCAATCTAATAATGTAATTTAGAAATAATTGCACCATAATATTAAGGGGAAATTACACATTTACAACACTTGAACAATAATTTCAATACTCTCAAATATAGTAATAAGGTATAGGAAACTTTTTAGTCTCATAGCGCTGCATTGTGGCTTTTTTTTGTGGTGTTTTCTCTACTTTTCTACACTGTCAGATATTCTATTTATTCAGATTTGTCGGGCAAAACAGCCTGTACACTGAGAAATTACACTTAGGTAATGAATTGACAAATGCCTAAGCATGTAAAATGCTCCTACTTTCACTGCTTGAGATTCCCTACAGGAGGGGTGCTGGCCACTTTGTTTGTGAGAAGGCCCATTTCTGTAATTGAATCTGAGAAGTATGAAAGAATGGAAACTGCAGGAAATTACTCAAGCAGTAGGAGAGCTGTCTGTTCTTGTGTATCTTGTGTGCCAACAGAGAGACGTAAACAGTTCTTTACATTTCAAAGAAACATATGGGATATAGGTTATTTATAACAAACAAGCACAACCAAGCCAAATCAACCCTTTGTTCCTGATGCCTGCCTTCCCTCCCCGTGTGATTGGGAGTGGCTGGCATGGCGGCAGCGCGGCGGCGTGCCGTGTGAGCTGCGTGTCTCCGGGGCCCCGAGTGCTCAGCGGGGCTTGACTGAAGCGTGCCTCTGGTGCTCTCCTCTGTGCAGGTACGTGCTGGGCTACAAGGTGAACTCTGGCCAGCACTTCAGCGCGGCCAAAGGCCGGCGGCCGGAGGGGGGCCGCGTGGTGCACGTGGTGTGCGCCTCCGCCACGGTCGGCCTCCTGCAGAGCCTGATGGCTGACAAGCTGGGGCCCGAGTTCTCCGGAGAAGAGTTTGAAGTGCAGGTATTCATTACCGTCTTCCCCTCAACCCGTCTCTCTCTCTCTTTCCTCTTTGCGTGTTTGTTCAGTTTCTTTGTAGAAGTTGTTTGCAGAGTGTCCAATCCCTTTAAAAGGAGGCCCTGGAAAGGCTTTTTCGTCCTTACAACCAAACAAACCTAATCATATCCCAAGTCCTTTATTTCATCCTTCCATTAAACATAAAGTTCTCTGTACACCTAATTTGAATCTCTATAAAGGCAAACGGGGGTTCCTTCAAGGGGAACCGAAAGGGTAGGGTTAATTTTTTTTGTAGCTAATTTTTCTTTATGTGCTGTATGTACATTGTTAAATTTGAAGAGTGTTTGCGCTTCTGTGGCCCATGTGCCCTGTTAGCACTCCACTTTGAGGTGAGATGAAAGGCACCACTCACGCAGGCTTCTCAATTTACTTTGGACTCTTCAATGAGGGCCGACATCTGGGCTTCTGGCTTGCAATAGCATGCTGTTTATAGAGGCAGCAGGCTGCATATCCCCATTCTGTAGTTGCAGCTCCCAGGTCTAATGCTGTGGGATTTGTGGGCTTTGTTGAAGAGGCCTGTTTGTGTGGAGTTGTGGGTGTAGAGTGTTTGATCCCTCCCACCACCCCATTCTCCTCCGCTCTGTAGTTTCCCCCTCCAGGACTTGTTGAGTCAGTGGGAATGCTGGATTGTTGGTGTTCATACATGTGTTTTAAGCTTGCTTCATACTTCTTGTTTGTTCTTTCTTTCAATGAACTGTGGTCCAAGTGCATGCCTGTCATCTATTTGAAAATGTTAGCGCAACTGACTCTGACACCTTGTGTGTGTGTGTGTGTGTGTGTGTGTGTGTGTGTGTGTGTGTGTGTGTGTGTGAAGTTTCACAGTGACCCACAGCTTGCTGTGAATACCTGCTACGAGGGGGATGTGGTCATCGTTTGCCCGGGTCACTACAACGTGAACAGCTCCATCAGCATCCCTGACTCCATTCTACTGGAAGGTGAGCTAACATGACCTCTCGAAGAGGATGCGGATGTACTGTATGCAAGAGCCACCGCATTGCCCCTGTTGTAACACCAATTTCTCTGTTGGCCACAGTTACTTTGAAGGGTTTTAATGGTGTGCTTAGCAGCCTATAACCTGTTGTTTAGTGCTAAAATGTGGGCTTTACTACATTTTTGAAATGCTCCCACTGATTTCTTTACGATTCCATTAAGAACAGGAACCGCTGTTCGTGGAAGAGTACTGTACTCGTGACATTTAAGAGCCCTCCATCAGCCAAAAGTCACTTTTAAAAAGGATTTTCCTCCCCTAGTTATTTCCATCAAAAAGGCCCATTCATATCTGCTTTATGAAGCCGTAAGCCACTCCTAGTTATGACCAGCCTGGCCCATGGGACGGTAGATCATTTTCCTCTCTCCGCACCGAAGGTCAGGTTTATCGCTGCTGACCCTGACTGTGGACGAAATGCATGGAGAGGCTCATGGATGACGCAGTGGCCAGTAGCAGATTATGAAGGGGATGGTAATGTGCAGGCGTGGAGAGGGGTGTGTGTGGGGTGGGGTGGGGGGGGGGGGTCAGTGACGAGACGGTATGGTATGTCACTCTCTTTATGCAAATGGCCATGGCCTGCAGAGGCAGATAGAGGAGCTGATGATGGGAGTGAAGAGACTGAGGAAGGAAGATTGGGGTGGAGAGAGCCTTTTAAAATGTAAAGGAACACACACACACACACACACACACATGCACAGCCACACTATACCCTGAAGATCCAGGGAACCCCGGAAAGGCAAGATAAATATGCACAGAAAGGGGCAGCGATGGCGATGCCCTCTCCTCTACTCAACTCAATTAGACCAGCAGCAGATTAGCATAATAGCATTCCTCCCCTCGTCCACCCCGGCACCCCAGCCACAGACTCTCTGGTTTCTTCCGGGGAGCTCTCTGAGGCCCAGATTGGACCTCTCTGACGGACTATCTGGGAGATATTTTATTTCACATCCCTCTGGGGAGCTGCAGGCGGTTGCTGTCAGCCGGCAGATTGACCGAAAACTGTCAAAAACCAGGAGTGGCGTGCGCTTGGTTGTCACTGCAAGAAGGAGCAGTAACAGGGCAGTGCTGTTCGTGGCGTCGGCTTGTAAATGTTCCAGCGCTTTCCGCTCCGGATGTGGTGGTGGTGATGGGGTGGGGTAGGCTCCGTGACCTGCTGTGGTCGATATTTCGCCCCGGGCATTTTGATGGCGCAGGGTGGGAAGCCAGGCGGAGCATCGGGGGCCTCCTCCGAGCATTGTTAGAGAGCTCTCCAGAACCTGTCTGCAGGAGCAGCTGTCAAAGAGCAGCCAATAACCCGGCTGGCTGTCAGGACTCTCTTCATCAAACTGGGCCCACGTCGGGCCGTTGGGCCGGCTCGCATCGATGCGGCTCGGTTGACGTGAAACAGCGGCTGAAAGCCTGCGCCTATTCAAACATGCTGTCCAAGCCATCAGTCGTCCGGTTTTCAGCAGACAGGGCTCAATTAGTGGTGGCCATTTTCAAAGATCCTCAAATATCTCTGTTCAGCAGACTTTGTCTGAATGACTTAATCCATTTAGAACAGAGCCTTTTAAAGGCCCAGGCCACTGTGATCTCCTTTGCACTTCCTTAGCCAAATGTTATTCCTCCTTCTGTTGGCAGCAATGATCCATCAACATTCATCCTAATGTATGCCCATTATCTGTTGCGATTTTTCTTCTCTCTGACCCCCCCCCCCCCCCCCCCTCTCTCTCTTTTGTCTTGTAGGTTATGGCCTGCCGGATGAGGTGGTAATTGAGAAGAAGAGCAAAGGAGACACATTTGTGGAGTGCACGGGGGCCAGCGTCAAGATCTCCAACCTGAAATTCATCCAACATGACGCCATCGAAGGCATCCTGTGTGAGTGCTCAAGGCCCTCTGCATGCTCCCATGACCCCCCCCCCCCCACACACACACACACACACACACACACACACACACACACACACACTCAAGCCACAACGCACCGTGCTGCACAGCTCAGCCCATGAAGGGGATTCAATAATTCATCCTCTCAGTGCTGGCGCTCTGGAGCCTGCTGCAGTGGCCATACATCAGTGCGTGGGGGGGGGGGGGGGGGGGCTCTCTGTGTGGCCTGTCTTTAAGAACGAACAGCATGTCCTCAGAGAGGGAGAGGGGAATGGAAGGAGCGAGGCAAAATACCAAGGGAGAATGTGGAGGAGGAGGCCGGGTGGCCCGGAGGGAGGGAGATGTGGTGGAGGAGGCCGGGTGGCCCGAAGGGAGGGAGGAAGGGAGGGAGGGAGGGAGGTTGGAGAGGGAAGTCTGGTGAGGTTGGTGGAAAAGATGGTTGAGGAAGAGATGAAAGAGAAAGGGGCAGGGGAAAAAGTGCAGAGAAGCTGAGGCGGCCAAAACCAGAAGTCTAATGCATATTGGAAGACCCACACCTGACTAAAATTCCCTGTCTCCGCTCTGCCCCTGGTCTCTGGCCCTCCCTCTCCCCAGGTGTGCGTCAGGGAGCACTGGAGATGGAGAACTGTGTGATGCAGTGCAACACCACCGGCGTGATCGTGCGCACCTCCGCCCAGCTCTCCATGAACATGTGTGACCTCTACGGATCCAAGGTAAGAGCTTGTAGCCGACCTACTGTGACCAAAGGCCAATATATCATGCTCAGAGTTTGGGATTCTGCTAGGCTGGACTAGGACTCCTCCAGAAACAGACTTCCAAACTCACTGCTCACCTCAGCAAAGTCTTTCTTCTCCTGACTGCATGATTGAATATGTGGTCTGTGTGTGTGTGTGTGTGTGTGTGTGTTTTTGTCCATGGCTTCTTCAGGGGGCGGGCGTGGAGATCTACCCTGGCAGCGTGTGCAGTCTGCTGGGCAACGGCATCCACCACTGCAAAGAAGGCATCCTGATAAAGGTGAGTGCAGCTCTGTGCCATGCTGGGATGTTTGGTATCGTTGGAGCCCAGACTTTGGATGAAGTGGAATGCATCCAAGTGCCTCCTCCACCAATAGTTTCCCAGACAACCTTTTTTTTTTTTTTTTTTGATCTCGCGCCTCGCCCAACCTTCAGAGTAATGATTGCCCAGAATCACAACCAGCCGGCCAGGTTTTTTCCTGCAGAGGGAGGAGATACTCCCCTTTTCTGTCCCTAAGCTTGTGGAGGACCCAAAATAAGCATCCTCATACCCTTCGGAGTGCATGAGGCTTCATCATGTGTGTTTTGAAGGACACACATATTCCTGTTGGCCTTTAAAGTGACAGGATTCAGCTGCTTTGCTCCATCTAATGTAAAACCCTTAAAGTAAACCATCCAGTGAGCATGATGTTCCTGTTTGTTTGTTTGTTTGTTTGTTTGTTTGCTGTTTTGTTTTAATTTGTTGACTGAGTAATCAGTACCTTTCTTCCCACTCTCATCCATCTCTTTCCAAGTTTCATTTAAGTCAGGCCACACAATGTGGTATTATCTTTGCTCCTGCCTGAATGCAATTTTGTGGAAAAGAGATGTTTTGTTTTCAAAAACTTGCAACACACACACACAGAGAGAGAGAGAGAGAGAGAGAGAGAGAAAGGCTTCCTTTCCCTAATTACCTACAGAGCAGTCTTTGGGTCTTATCTGGTCCCTGGAGGAGAGTGCGGTGTGTGTTTGTTTATCTTTGCTTGTGCATTTTCTTCTCCCTCCTGTTTGCATTTGGCCTGCGGAAGTCTCTCGGGTTGCTTTTATGCATAACCTCATCCTTTTCTACCCTTTCCTCCTTTTCACTCTGTCCTTTCTTCACTCTCTCTTTCACAGGACTTTGCAGACCAGCTGGACGCTATGCCTAAAATCACCATGGTCAACAACGTCATTCATAATAACGAGGGCTATGGTGTGATCCTGGTCAAGCCAAACGACAGCAGGAGTAGTGAGGACCAGCCTGCCAAGGCGGGAATTGCAGGTAAACATTGTTGACGTCTCCCAGCCCCCCCCATCCACCCCCCACGGCAACATGTTCAGCAGCACCGTCCCGGTTCATGTTGGGTCTCAGTTCATGAAACTTTGAAATGGGTGACGTTGCACCCCATGTTACATGATGTCCTCCCCACGCTCTCACGTCAGAGTGTGTAAGGCTCACGGCCACAGGCGCTGGATGCAAACATGCGTAGCTCTTACAAGACCAGCACTTCCCTTTTTTTCCTTGTCCATTACCAGCCCCTGGTTCCCTAGCGAGGAGCTTTGCATAGTAAATTGTGCCTTTCCCCCTCAGTGCGTTAATGTCGCCCTGTGTCAGATGAGCTTGGTGTGTGGTACACATTTGTCTCAGGACCCCCCCCCCAAAACCATTAGAGGAGTTGCTTGTTAACTAAACATAGTGATGTGTTTACACACACACAGACATAATCACACAAAAGTGGAATTTCCAAGAATTGCCATGCCTCACCTAAACTATCAATGCAAGAGTGTTCCAGATATCCTGAATAATATCTGTGGAAATGTATTCATGTGCGTGAAATTTGTATTTGAACAGGAGCCCCGGGGGCCCAAGAAGGAAGGCCTGTCCGTAATGTCTCCCACCGTCCCAGTCGCTGCTCCTCAGCAGAATTACCATTTCACCCCCTCGTCACCACGCCACTTTAGGAAGAAAGTATATTAACGTGGAAATATGCTCGACCTTCAGTGAGGGGCGGCAGAGAAACGAAAGCGCTTAATTTCTAAATGAGACTGCACTGAAGACGGCGGCACCGCTTTAAATAAGGGAGGATGGCACTCGCACCCCTCCGTCGTTCCCCTTCTCCGTCGTTCCCCTTCTCCATTCTCCTCCTCTCACCCACCATCACCCCTCCCTCCAGAAGCCTTTTAATGGAGTCCCCGCTGCTACTTGGCCTGAGAGAGGGGGAGAGCGATGAAAGATCCGCTCGTGCCTACAGACTAAATCAGAGAAAATGAGTCATTTTAAACTTGTTTTTGTGAGAGTCAAGCCAAGGGTCAGGAAAACAAGGAAGGAATGGCCACCTCGCCACTTCTTTCCAATTTCCCTTGTAGAAATGTGAGGCGCAGCATCGATCAGGGTGTCCAGAAGGAGGCTGTCAGCAGCAGTGCTGCGGTAATAATCGTGATTACTGGAGCTGTTAGAGAAAATATGTTCTCCAGTATAGCGGTGCTGTTATTATTTGTAGAGGGGGAAGAAGTGCTAACAGACAAATCAGAGATCCTTTGTAAGGCTCCTTTCTCCCTGTTGGTGGTTCTGTTGAATGCAAAGAATGTTGCACTTTTTGTGGGGCTAATTTCTTACCTAAGAAATGGGTGTGGAAATTGGGTGTCTTTGCTGCTTTGGATGTTTGAAGCATGGAACACAACCATTACCTTTTTTTTTTCTCTAAGTAAATGAAATGTTTCTGGAGGATTCAAAAAACAATGCCTGATAGTAATTTCCCAGGGTTTCCGAAGTGTTTTCCCACAACATCGGAAAGCTCTTAACCTTCTTCTGTACAGTACATCCTGGATCCCTGTCTATACATGCTTCATGCTCAGACCTGCAAGTCTGCAGTTCCTGATTAAATTAATCTTTTGTTCACAGGGCTTAAAGCGAAAAACAAACATGTGCCTAATATTATCTGAAAGTTTCATAGAAGTTATATCTTTTTTCCAAATCACAAATTCACACTTGAATTCCGGCACAGTGCCTGAGAAGTGTAAACCCTGTAGTCAGTGTGTGGGACTAAAAGACTGAGGTCTGTCCTCCTCTCTCCTAGATGAGCCGGAGGGTTCCGTGGGTCCTGCTGAGGTGGACACAGCCATTGAGATGGGCAGCTCCGAGGGTGACCTCCCCGAGGCCGAGATCCCCATCATCGTGGTGGAGGAGGATTGCTGTGTGGCCAGCGAGGGCTCCGAGGGAAACGACGCCATCAAGCGCGAGCTTATGGCCACCTCTGCCAAGAAGCTCCGCCTTCAGAGGAGCAGAGCCAATCAGGTGGGCTCTATGCAGGCTGATGAGAACCTGCCATCGCAGGAGATGTTCGTCTCCATCCAGGGCAACCAGTTCAAGCGCAATGGCAAGGGCAGCTTCGGCACTTTTCTGTACTGAATGTCCTTTTATGACAAAAAAATGCACAGACACACTTTACAATGTTTATTTATTTTATTTCTAACTGCAGTGACCGTGTCAAGGTGTGCAGGGCTTTTAAATCTGTTGATATGAAGAATTAATAAAGGTGGTGTTGCTCAACCCACAGATATAGATAAGTGTTTGTATGTACGTAACTTTCACCTTGTGTTTTGATCTTTACAATAATTTTAAAATGGACACTAACATAATGTATAAATATGATGACTGCATGCTTGTTCCTTTTCACCTTAAATTTTCAAATATTCAGGAGGATATTGTGTGGCACAGGGGTTTCATTCACTTATTTTATTAATTTAATAGTATACATCACTCCTATGTTCACAGGTGCCAAAGAAAAAGCACTGGTAACATTGTCTAATAAACAGTATTTCTATATCAGTTGGTAGTCATGGCTCATTCGTTGGGTGCTCGATGCTCTAGAATAGTGGTGCCTTGTAAAAGGAGGAGAAGGAGGGGTTTGAGCTCTTGGTTCTCTTGGCCCGAGGTCTCACCTAACGTCAGACATGCACAATTGTTTAATTCCAGTTGATTAATTTTCTGTGGATTAAGGTCTGGTAAAACCTCATTACGCTGCAGGCAGTTTTGATTAATTGCATAATCCGACGTGTCCCGCCAAAATTTGTGCTTGACCTGCATTAGCCCGATTTACTCTACAAACCCAACTCTGAATGAAGTTGTGCAGGTGGTAATTATTTTTGGCGGACGCACCCTATACGCGTCCTCAGACGACGCAATGAAATGGTTGCCGGCTGACCTCTGTGGTGCGCACCTAAATCATGGCCCAGCTGAAGGGAGACCGGTGTGATCTCCCTTTCCCTCCCTCCATTAGTATACCTTCCTAATGCACCACTTTGTCATGTGTGTTGGTTCTTTTTTTTTCACACACTACGAGAGGTGCTAGCCTTCTGAATAATTTAAGATGCTAAAATGTATGCTCTGACATGATCAGTGAAAGTCATTTGAATGGATTAAAAGCCAGCTGAGAGGTGTTCTAAAAGCATACAACAGCTTGATTGTGAGTGGGCACGTAGGCCTAATACTGTTTCCTTTTTCTTTTTTGGGGAGAGAATGGACTCAAACTAGAGTGTATTTTTGAGAAAATGCCAAATGTGGAAGATGTGTCTTCAGCAGTTGGAAGAGGGCATGGAACAAGTGAGTAATTGTAAAGACCAGTGTCAGTCAATGATATCAGATGTCTTTAGAGGTGTGTAATAAGCAGTGATGCCAGTAACGCGTTACTTAGTAATTAGTCGATTTTGACCATTTTTTTCGGTAATGAGTAATCTAACGCGCTACTATTTACAAACCAGTAATCAGATTAAAGTTACTTATCTAAGTTACTGTGCGTTGCTGTTTTTGTAATTTTCCTTAGTAAAAAGATATATTCTTTGCTTTCTTCTTGTCTTGGGGATTAAGTCATGTAGGCTATGCTCATGTTTTCAGCATGAGCACAATTCACGTGTAAACCACGCAGCGACACAAAGTAAACAACAATGGAGGGAGAGGGAGAGATGCACATTTCATCAGTCGTTACTTTGAGTTTGTGTCAGCTAAACATGACAACATTAAGGTACATTGTACATTCTGAGAGAGGGGAACAAGTCCGCAACACCAGTATATGCTCCCAAGTTATAGTTTATTTACCGTGACGTTTCAAGGGCTTGAGTGGGCCCGAAACGTCACGGTAAATAAACTATAACTTGGGAGCATATACTGATGTTGCGGACTTTTTCCCCTCTCTCTCAAGTGTTTTGTCCAGCACCCAGGATTAGATCGGGATGTGCGTGCGTTTTTTCCTCTTTACATTGTACATTCTGTGCTGGCGACAAAGTGCTGTCTAGCTAGACATCCCAAGTCTCCCGAAGTTTTGGGAGTCTCCCACATATTGATAGCAGCTTCCATGACGCCCGCAAATTACATAAAATTACATAAAATCTCCCGGAACCTGGAGCGAACAAGAGCACGCAAACCAGACCGGACTTCAACTGCATACCGCGCGCACACAACGGAGAGGGAGAGAGAGAGGAGGGGTGCGTTTGTGCCTGAAGCGCATCCAAGACAGAGAGCATCCTGGTCTGTTTGGCTAAATCATCTGAAGGAAATAATTTTATATGACCGTTTCTTGCCCCAGACTTGGTGGAGGCTTAGCCACATTTACATTTAGAGGGTACTCTCTTTCTCAATGCAGATGTAGGTGTGAAATGCTCCCCACTGGCTCCTACCATCTGTCAATCTCCTCTGTTCTGTATTTGGGTTAAACAAAGACCTTATAGTTAACTTTAGCTGAATTTTATATTTGTGTTATTAACTGTAAATGTATTCATGTTTGGTATCATTGTAATAGTCTCAGTACAAGGATTGTAATGGTTTGATTGTGAGAATGTTTGGAACATTCTATAAGTGATATTTCTGATATATAAGATATCTCTCCTCATGTTCTTCAGATTGGTGTGAAATGTTAATGTTTGTAGAACAGCATGTGTCCAGGCCTCTGAAGGACTTCCCAGGAAAGGGGGTAGTTTTAATTAAAAGACAATAGAAGCTGACCAGACCTGATGAAGGCCTAATCCTCATCCTCCCTTTCTATTGCATATTCAAACTGGGTTGGACCTAGAGGTCACTCCTTCTCTTTGTGTGTAACTTAAATTTGGTAGAATTTGGCCCCTCGTTGAAAAGAATAAAGCCTGGATCCTGATCTTGCATCGTCCTGATTGAGTCTTAAGAGAAATATGGTAGTAAAAATATACTATCACAACCAATCAGTTTTCAGTGTAAGTGTGCTTATATCTCTTTTCTCCCAAACTTAATTAATCAGTTCAGTCAGTGTATCTAGGAACAGGAGCGTCATGGCAGCGTCAGTGCCCCTCAAAAAGGAAGATTTAAGACCCATTTCACATCAGACTACACAAAAGTATACCCAATTGTCTCATAAGATTAAAACATAATGACAGTCTTGCACACTGCACTGTTTGTAACAGCAACTTTAGCATTGCTCACGGCGGGTTAAATGTAATTTCATTTGCATATTACTCAGGCCTATACAAGATGGCTAGTTGCCAAGGCTACATGAAGCCATGATTACTATAGATAGATAGATAGATAGATAGATAGATACTTTATTGATCCCCAGGGGAAATTCAAGGCCATATAACAATTTCTATCAATAGGCCTTCCTTATTTGGTGTACTTAGACATTATTGGACAAACATGAATTTCAGTATCTAAGTAGGTTAGGTTGGGATGTCTGCTATACATTGCTGACATTACTGTTAAAATCCACTTCCTGTATAGTGAGTATTGGCAAAACCGGTTATCATTTTTATGTTGAGGCGGTGGGGGTGTTGTCGGCAGCTGCTGAAAGTAACTAATAAAGTAACTTGTAATCTAACTTAGTTACTTTTAAAATCAAGTAATCAGTAAAGTAACTAAGTTACTTTTTAAAAGAGTAATCAGTAATCAGATTACTTTTTCAAGGTAACTGTGGCAACACTGGTAATAAGCCCAATGAGGTGGTTGATAAGGTTGTAGGTTGCAGTGATTTAAGAAGAGCTAAGGGGCGTTGTTGGGTGTAGTAAAGCAAAGGTCTAAAATCTCACTTGGAGTATTTGACATCCATGACCTTGCAGGGCCTTTTGCAGGATGTATTTGAATGTAGCCAGTGCATCCTTTGCACAGAATGCACTGACTGAGAGTAAAGGCATGCCATTTGTACCTGACATGAGCTGTTCATCTGCTGTTACATTATATGTCTCTCAACTCAAAATAATCTTTAACTTAGTCATGCTTTGTACGTTTCTTTACCTCCTTATACTAGCTTCAGTTATTTTGATGGTAACACAAAAATCACAAATTACTTCATGGCAATTATGCAATAGCCTACTATTTGTATGAAATTGTGTAATATTACCTTGTCAGTCCTCATACCGTGTCCAGGGCAAAGGGTGGTATTTACGACAATTGTGTATAATACAAATATACAAAAATAACCTTGAAACTGCACTCAACTTTATACTATAGATCTGGTAGCAGTGACTGAGCAGAATACATGTTACCTGTTACTATACCCCCTTAAGTTTATTAATATCTTGGTTATTCAGTCATCCAAGTCATCTAGCTGGTGTCTCAGGAATGTATAGTTCAGTTGCTTCAGGACAACTTTAAGTTGCCACATTATCTGAAAAATTCCCCTTGTTTATGCATACAATTGTGTCCAAACTTTTTGTCAACGGCTCAAGGGGTGTTTAGCTCAAGCAACGTTTTTCTGCAACACGGACTGTAATGTCAGTTTATTTTGAGTTTGTGTTTTTTGTCTTCCTTTCTCGTGGTCAGTAATGAGACGTATTCCTTACCTTTGAGAGGGTAAAGAGGCAGAAGCTTATTGATTTCTTTTCCTCGGTGTGTCAGGGGCAGATTTTAGATGTCAAGCTGTGCGAGATGGGGAAATGGGAACTGCAGAACCTTTTGTGCGGCTATTGTTTTTATCTTCAATGGATGTGTCACTTTCTCAGAGGACCAAAGCCACATCTCAGGGCCATGGTGGATGCCAGAGCGCCTGGCCTGTTTTTTGAAGTGTCATCTCTCAGATCAGTGAGTGCCCCCCCTGTTTGAAACGGGCGCCTGTCATTCAAGGGGAGGGCCGGTTGTCAGTGCCCTCACCATGAACCAATGGATTCGGTCCAGTTGTGGCTACAGGCAACGGCCTGTCTGTCTTCCACAAACACACCACTGTCTCTTTTGCTCTTTCAGCCACCTCTTTCAGCCTGGTTATGCAGATATGACCTTAACATCAAAGTTCTAATTCACAACAAGCTTTTAACCTTTTGAAAGCATCCATGGTTTGTTTTCGGGACCAATGTGAACCACCTCAACCTCTCCATTTAAAATGACTAATTGATTCCAAACCTTTCCAGGTTAATTACCCATAATTATAGATAACACACACACTCCCACCCACCCACCAACCAGTTGTTTCATACTCTCCTCTGTGTGTGTACTTCTGACAGAATGCAGGTACAAACCCTCAGATCTGGGATGGATTTGTGACAAGCCTGGGACCTCGTGCCACCTGACTGTACATGACTGAGGTCACGCAGAGGAACTGAAGGGGAAAGAAAGCAATCTGAAGGAAGATGGATGAGAGACTGGACCGATAAAGTGAGAATGAAAAGAGGGGAAAGCCACCTGACATCTTTTTCTTTCCGTTTGGAGCCAGCATGATTTGCCCACCTCTTGTCCTTGGATGACCGTTCTGGACGATAAAAAGAGGAGTTTTTCCCCCTCCCTCTCCATGACCTGTATGAGTCAGATTACTTTCTATTCTCTTGTCCTTTCCTCTATCTATGTGTGTGTCTGTAAAATGCAGTGCAGGGTCAGGCCGCTTTAATGTATAGCGATACAGTCTGTCGACTGTATGCACTGCCCCCTCACACACTTTAACCGCAGGTCTGTATGGGCTCCTAGCAAATAGTTCATTAAGTTCTTCTCCGTCTGATATTTCTGTCTGCTTGCAAGGTCGTCTTTTAAAACCGGTTTAATGCAGACAGGCGCCTTTAAGCCCACGCCTCAGAAAAATGAATAACAAGTGAGCTTGCAAGTGAGGAAAGGATCTTCTTACTCCAAGCCCATTGTTTTCACCCCATAGCCTCTCTCCATTCACACAATGGAGGTCAGGAGAAAAATGAATGTGGGGAGTGCATTATGGTCCGCAGCGGTGATCCAGACCGCATGCACGCTGTTTTCTGTGTCATTTTCTCAGGTGTCTGCATTTGTCTTGGCACACATGGTGCTTCAGCAGGGTGAGGCTACAGCCCTCACCAGCATTTCTCAGGCTAGCAGGAAATGAGAGTCTGAAGCTCCTACTGTTCACTAGAGCCCAGGCTAGAAGAGAACAGGTCTTGATGTTGGATGAGAATTCTCAGCTGGCAGAAGTAAATTAGGTTAGCTATCCTACCTTGCAGTGTACCACACAAAATGTGCTTGTCAGAATTCATGGTTAAATCTTGTCCAGGGCGTAGTTCATTAAGGAAAAAATGATCTTATTATGACCGCCATATGATATAGGTTTAGTCAAGAGTTTTTTTTCTTCCAGATTTTTTTTCTTCAGTAATTTTGTGTCAAAGATTCCTGGGACACTAAAAGACCGGGCTGCATGAAACTTGGTGGGCATGTAGCCCCACAAGGATGACACGGAACCATTGTTTTTCGTTTTGATCCATCGCCCCCCCGGCTCACCAGGCCGCCCCGAAAGGAGGGTAGGCCAGACACAGTTTTAGGAATATCTTGAGAACCGTAGGACCTACAGGTAGGATGACCAACTTTTTTTGCATGTTGGTGACAAGGGGCCATGTCAACCTATCCCATATCCACTCATTTGAGGTATAGCGCCACCTAGTTAAAAATGAAAAAGCAAAAAACAAAGCATTGTAATGGCAGGTATCTTTGGCTGACATGTTCAAAACTGCATGACATTTGAAGTGTAGGACCCTCTGAAAGCATGCCAGGTTTCAAGGAATTCCGTTTATGGGGGGCCATATCAGCTACACACACGCATGCATGCACACACACACACACACACACAGGCACGCACCCATGCTCGCTCGCACACACATAAACACACACACACACACACACACACAGATAAACACACACACATGCAGGCAATCAGACACACACACACAGATAAACACACACAGAAGAACAAATATACACAAAAACAAACTGACACTGCACACACTCATTTACATACACAAAAGTATAGGATGGAGTAAGAGATGGAGACAAATTGACAATAATGATTTATTTTTGTGGAGAGAATGTGGAGGACTGGGCAGCGGTCATATTTTGTACCGCTATGTAGTACATCTAGTTTGAGGGTCTGATTTATCCTACTACATTATAAGTGATGTTTCCCATCATCTGCAGATTTTCTCACAATACCACATTTTTGTTCTTGTCACTTAGAAGTCATCTTGGCACAGTCTGTCCAAAGAGAAAGGAAAAAAAAACCCTTCAGCTCTTCGCTTCGATGAAGACACGGTAGCTAGCCAAATCAAGCTTGCCCATGGCTAATGCAGTGCCATGTGTTGAGCTCTGGCTCAAGTGAAATCCAGTGCTGGCATCATATTAACAGGACTTGAATCAGGCCACTTGCTTTGTAGTTTCAGGTAAACGTTTTTTTTGGCCATTATTAAAGTATATGATGGGTTTATGCCTGGCGAGTAGACAATCCTTTTTAGCCCAGTGTAAGTGTGAAGTCACACCTGGTGTGGAACAGATCTGATTCAGGGTACAAAAAAATCGCAGATGGTTGTCCATTATCTGTGGGCCAATATGGATGGCTTGAGTCCCTTAAATCTTTTTTTTAATGAAATCCTTCATCTGAATTCCTGGAATATTGGTTGGACTGGAAAGCCTGCTGTCATTTTCACTTCCAGCAAAGAAACCATCCAAGAGGAACAACTTCACTCGCGCCGGTCTCCAGGCGAATGATTTTTTATTGTTTTCAAAGACGGGGCACCTCAGCTCCTCTGGGAGCCCGAGGCCCACAGATTGTGATCTGTATCCTTTAATGCCGCGATGGGGAGGCAAGTTCTCTGCCCCGCCGCATCGAGGGCAAACTGGGTAAAAGGGGGAGACGGTGCTGCTTTTGCAGGGCAGCTGCCCTGCGCGACACCACTGGTGATGTTTTTGCTCCGTCTCCCACTCTGGTCTCTGGAGGTCACTCTGCGAGCATACCTCTGTGGGCTCTGCAGCCGGACACAGGGCTGTGGGAGAGGATCGATGGAGCTTGACGGGAGCGTTCTGGGTGGGTCACTCACCGCAGTTTGCCGACTTTAATGGCACCAATATCTCACACCATCTGTCATACTCTACAGGCCCAGGCGGGGGGTCCCACTTTACGGTTGCGGATTAAGGGCCGTAATTGTCAGCTCTTGCACCGGTATTCCTGCCAGCCGGTGTCTTATAGCGCTGATGGACCCCTACTTTTTGTGGAAACACACACACACACACAAGCACACACTGTCTGAGACTTCTGCCTCTCCGGGTAACTGGCTGAGAGATAATGTCCAGGGACGCGGTGGAGAGATGCTTCTCTCTTTAATTACTTCACAAGCTGTGAATGCAATGACGCCGAGAGTCCCTTGGATTAAAATTATCTTTGTTTTTCCCCCGTCTTTTTCAAGCTTGGTTTTTCCGTGCCAAAGTTTCCCTTCGTCTCAGTGCAATGATATTTTCATCTTTTCCCTCTGTTTTGAAAAAACGGAATCTCACAGAAGATGTCGTCAAAAGGTTTATCAGTTCGATTCTATTTCACCATCATCAAGGTGCAAGGCAGCTCTGGCAGTGCTATACACTGCCATTGTTTTCAGCAGGGGGTTCAAGAGAAGCACAGCTTTCAAAAAAATGGTTCTTTTCAAACAAAAATTAGGCTGGCAAGTCTGTGGCAGTCAAGAGGACAAAGTCATTACTTTGACGCCAGTAGAAACTTTAAAAATCAATAAGAGACTTTTACGAAAATGAATAAGCCTTCGGTTGCTTTGTATCGACCACTCTTCTTTGTTCCACGTGGTTAGGTTTGTGTGAGAATTCTCATGTTGGTGACATATGTTTTCATGTGCATCCATACATCCTACAGATTTCTCCAGAGCAAATATGGCATGGGCCTAAGTTTTATTTTACTTTGAGGATTGGATGGAGCTCTTCCTCATATTTCTGTAGTGTCATCACTGAGATAACCTCTCCATCCCCCAACAGACTGACTGATGTGCTGCAGACAAGCCATGTTTTATCTCCCTCTACCTCCAAGGGATGGCACTTAGAGCTCCTTTCCTCTCCATAAGATCTCACTGCCTCTGCCTGCTTGTTTCACATTTGCCCATGGACAGAAAGCAGAGTGATGTGCTTTATCTGATAGTAGTCATTAAAACTGTAGTTACACAAGAACTAACTCACTGATGCTGCTTGTGAAGATAGGTTTAAAATAGTCTCATGGTTACCTGTTCTAGAAGCTTCTCATGCTGCTGAGGGCTATTAAAAAAGCTCCCTTGTGAAGAGCAGGAACCTGCTGCATCAGAGTACAGTTAGAATCGCAAACAGCCAAGTGGGTGCAGATACAGGGAAAAATGATTTCCTTGCCAGCGCCTCGCCAAACGTTGCTTTTTCACCTCTATCTCATAAAAGATGACTGCTGCAGAAAGTCAGCCATCAGAGACAGGTTATCAGTGATGCAAGGGCCCAGGCTAACACACACCAGAGACGTATAGTAAAGATTATGAGATACAAATATGAGATGTGTAAGTTTGATGCTGTGGGCCTCTCAGCAATAGCTTAAAGTAGCTTTGTTTTAAGTAGATATCTCACACTCTCTCTTTTCTCTCTCTCTTCCTCTTTTCTTCCCTCCATCACTTTTTCATTTCCTTTTCCATTCTCTTTCTCTCTTCTCCACACACATGCACGTGTGCGACTCCGCTGCAGATTGTAACCCAGCATGTCGGTCTGTTCCGGCTGCGCTCTCTCCCTCCACCTCGCCTGGTATTAATATGTCACAACCCTGTGGCCAGCTCCATCTGCTGGGGTCCTGAGACGAGCCCCAGGACTCGTGGAGGCCAAGCCCCCTACCCCACCGCTAGCCCGGCCCTCACAACCTGGACACGATTACCTACAGAGAAGCCCCTGGTGGCTGTCATCTACGTTCATGTTCCGCTGTATAAGCCAAGTCACTTGGAACGTCGAAAGGAATTAGACTGGGAGAAAGCCGCGGTCTTATGGTGTCAGCCTTGTCATGGCAAACCAAATGAAATGGAACGAAAGTTTGACTGGAATGGGAAAGTCTTCCTCATTTGAATGTGAATGGATTTAGCTCGGTGTCATGTCACATTCTTGCACGTTTTGTGCTTCTATTATCCTGGAATATGTAAATCATAGAGGCAATTAAGAACTTCAGGAGCATCATTTGATAGATTGCATGGGAGGAAATCCTTGTTAATTATGGGTGTGAATGATTTGTATTGTTATTTTTCCTTGTGGGTGGCAGTGTGGGGGTGGTGTGTGTGTGTGTTTGTGTGTGTGTGTGTGTGTGGGTAGGGGGATCGGGGTGTGATGATGTGAGATTTCACTCAACATGGGTCCTCTTTCCGAGTCTCATTAGCATCGAGTGAGGGCGGGCTGCAGCTTTAGATTGGCTTCAAGTGACAGGAGCACAGCACAGGCTGTTGAACAACACATGTAAGCCAGTCACTCAGCAGCACAATGACCCGTGGGTTTGTCTGGGAAGGATTCGGAGTATGTAATATGTAGAAAGGGAGCTTTACCAGTCAGTACTGGGAGGTTTGGTTTTTCAGTGTGTCGTAATCTGGGCTGATATACACTGTGTAACCCAGTGTATTTAATAGATATTCTTGATATTCATTCCATCATTCAGTGTATATTATAGCCTGACGAGCCAGACCCACATTAAAATGTAGGTTCTGGGGACTCACCATTAGCAGTGCTCAGTCCGAGGGGCGGGATAATCGGTTGTCTTTCAAATTCCCTCTGCATGCAATAGGATAGCACTACAACTCATGAGTCCCATGCGTTTTCCCACCAGCGGAGCTACTTGGCTAGTTCAAACTTTTGCCAACTTAAAAAAAGCTTAGCTCGTGTCACGCTGTTCGCCATCAGCAACATCCACCTTCTTTGTTTTTAAGTAGCAGGGAATTCACGCCGAACCGTTTCAACTCTGCCATCAATCATTATGTTAAGCCTAGCGACTCTATACACGATGTGATTGGCCCTATCGATATTATATTACTAAATTAATATTATTAATCAGATTTGAATGTAAAAAGAAATTTTCTTCTTCCTCTGTGAGCATGATGTTCAAAAAGGTTTGTACCCTCACAAACTTCTTATTGTCATTCCTTACACCGCATCGAACCTAACTGGGGTACAAGCTTAGTTACTGAAAAACCTAATAATTAGGCTTTTGCAGGTTTCACTTGCTAGCCCTCTCCATTAATCTTTCTTCACCTTCTCCTATATAACAAATGATCCTTGGGGAAACAGGTGGAACGAGGGGTTTGGGGAATTGTGGACACAAACATACAGTACAAAATGAATTAAATGCTATCAACTAGCGATGTGTCAATATGTTGGATAAACTGTTAGCAATTTGAACTGGGGACATTTGTTCATTTCTTCATAAGATAACATGATCACAAACCAAATGTGACCTGTGTTGTTCACTGACACAAGGTGTGTATATAGCGGAAATCCAGCAGGGTGGGGCCACTTGGTGGGTGGATAGGAACCTCAGCATGGTACTGCCGCAGGTGAGACATCTTCTGCCCACGGCCCTCTGCTTAGCTATTCCATCTGGCTCCCCTCCCCTGCAGTGGGCTGGCGCGTGACTCTCCCTTGCCTGCTGGGCTTATTAAGAGTTGAGAGGCAGGTGTCAGGTAGGCTGGCAAACAGATAAGAGGCGGCCAGAAGTGCCTTTACGTTCTCCTGCATTCATTAACCTCGTGGATTGCACAGGCGTGAACCCAGCGCTGCTGAGTCTGCTGACCTCGGGGCGCAGCTCATCTCGACTCGGGGCCACGCTATCTCTGACCTTGTGGCCCTGCGACCATAGCGACCCAGGCTCCACCCATCCTTGGAAAAGTACGACGGAACCTTGTTTGTTTGTTTATTCAGTGCAATGCTTCAGTGTATGTCCAGTACCCTACCTGCTAAACTTCCAAAGGGCATATTGAGTGTGTAACTGGTAACTGGTGTGTAGCTGTGTGCTACCTCCATTTCATTTGTCATTATTTCAGTCCACTGTCATTAGCAGATATGCTATAGGACACAGGGAGGGCTACATTTAGAGAATGTTAGAGACTGTCTACTGCATGTCTCCTCACCCCTCCACAGCCGCTCACGCAAGTGTCTGTGACTCGATAGTAAGCATCAGCATGGCATCAGCCCCTGGGGAGGACTTCAGTCATCCCTCTTCAGTTGCTGGCAACAAAGGCAGCCCAAAAGTGCCACAGAAAGTTGTGAATTTGACTGTTTGGGAGGTGAGTACAGCGCTCCCCCTGTGATGACATAATAACAGATTGACTTTGAATGGGAAGCCATCTGCACGCAGGCACAAGTGGTTTCATGGGGCGGAGCTGGTGAAGAGGGGGGTGAAAAACCAAGGCAGCATTGATGTGAGGCTCCACAGCGCAGTGTCCCCTCCTTTCCCAGCCTGTGGATCTGACTGCTGTTTGATGGGACTCCTCTGTTCATGTGTCAGCAGCGGGAGGGTTTTTTCTCTCCTTGTTCTAGTTTAACAGTAGGTTTTGCCGGCATGGATGCAAGCTCTTAGAGGGCTATCGGTTTTCTACAAAGAGAAAAGGAAGACAAGCTAGGAAAGCCAATGAAAAGAGGGAAAGAGAAGAGGACAGGTGATCAGATCAAATATAGGTGACAGAAAGGTTGAGAGCCGTCTGTAAGGTTATACAAATGATATGTTTTTCTTCCATGGCCTGTATCATTCCCCCCCCCCATTGTACTACACCATAGCAACCAATGATACATTAACTCATTGCAGGAACAACAGGAAACAAGTTGATTTGAGCTGAAAGCTGCTGTAATCGTCAGTAAGGGTGATTTTAACAGCTTGCTGACTCATTTCAGTCTTGGTGGAAACTTGAAAGATACTGATATGAAAATATTCTTTTACATTGTCTGTTGGAAGTGACTCATTCAATGTCTATAAATCTTACTTTACATAATTTCATTGGAGAACATTGGGGGAGACCTACTGTATCTTGTTAATTAATTCATTAGATACTATGAGGCTGTGAAGCTATTCAAATATTCTTCTTATTCTCTGACTTTGTCTTTCCCTCCCTCCCCTTCTCTCTCTCTTTCTCTCTCTCGCTCTCTCTCTCTTTCTCTCTCTCTGGCTGCATTTGCTGTGTCTTTGCATCTGTGAGGCACTGAGGTTTGTTTTCCCATCATTCCTGAAGATAACGTATCAATCATCAGTGCCAGATAATCACTCTTCAGTGAGTGCAGGGGGATAAAGATGTTTAATCTTCTAAGACTTATGACTTAGTGCAATGTTAATGGGAGTCATAGAGATGAGGCAGAGAAGAGTCTTCCCAGGTCTGGTCTCGGCTGGATGAGAAGAGAGCAGAAATCCTGGCGGAGTGGCCACACTTATGCGTTTGCTGCCAGTGAGACACGACTTTCATACACAGCACACCTGTCTCATCCATCACACCGGTGGGCCTGTGGGACACACATCTCCACACACACACACACACACACACACACACACATACACACACACACACACAGTGGCTCTCCACACACACTCACCGACGTACACATGCTTTTATATACCTTTGATCTCTGCTTAAAAGCTGTACACTCTCCTACTGTACCGTCTACTGAATCACAGGGCTTTGTGTTAAATATCGGGCTGAGATATGATCACTGTGAAAATCTTTAAAGGGCACTGACATTCATCCACATCAATTGTGCTAGTGTCAGCTCATGGGCGCCTGTAAAGGGGAAAAAAAGAACTGCAATTGTGCTGTCTCAACCAACCAAACGCTCTCATGTCGTCCAGTTACCAGGGACAGGTAAATAATGAAATATCTTTTGGAGTCAGCAGGAAAGAAGGCCTGGGCCACTCACCATGTGCTCAAGGCCTGGCTGAGAGCAAGTGAGACAAATCGACACAGTGAATAGACAGTGACTGAGGCGCCAGTTGGATGCTGTCGTTGGGCGTGTTATTTCTCCGAGAGGCTATTTTTGGCAAAGTCATTTATTCATGCACATGGAGCGGTCGGGGGGTTGAGATTTATGGGGCCACGGCGTGATGAATATGCAACGCACATTTACGTGTCATTCTTTATCTGCGGAGCCATCAGTCTGTCCGTCTGTGTCAGCCAGGGTGAGCCGGAGTGGCTGAAAGAAGGCAATGTGTTTTGGGTAACACGCCCCACACTGACACCAACACCCACACACTAATGGAATCTAGCAGTGTGAACGGCTGTCAGGAGAGATGAGTCAACCTCGGCCTGAACCTCAACCTGAGGACGAAACTTTTAGCGCTGCTTAAGAGGGAGGCGGGGGAGCCAGCTGAGAGCTGTGTTGTAAATAATTAGTTCAGACACACCTGGCTAGGCTCTACGAGTCTCTAGAATCTCTGCTGTCAGTTTTAACTTTCATGTCCTTGTCTTGAAAGTGCGTTTTTTAACATGTACACCCTTGTGCAAATTGATTGAAACAAGTATGAAAACCAAAGTTCACAGCTCTAGCCGGGAGCCGGAATGTGGGAAATTATATTGTAATATTTGGTAATGGCTTAAGATGGTGTACGAATGATGGGCAAACATGTTTGATATATTTATACACATTTTAATTTGTGCAAGGGTGTGAATGCGTGTCTTATTTAAACATACACACGCCTACAACCCTAATGCTGTGAGACATCATTGGTCACATGATTTATTTATTTATTTATTTATCTATGTATGAAGCTTTTGTCTGCAATGCTGCACTGTTTTAGTTATGTAATTAATTTTGCTCCACTGTTTTATTGAGTCACATGAGCTTTGATGAAGGTTATTTTCACTTTGGCCTGCTCCCTTTCTGTCTGAAATCCGCTCCGCTAGTCTCTCCTGGGGTGGTGAGGTCAGGCCGCTCGCTTTGATGGAGGACAAAGAGAATCCCTCCCGCGCAGCAGTCCCGTCAGGCGGCTCTCCCTCGCTCCCCTCCGCCCCGTGTAGCTGTGAGTGAGGGATGGCATCTGCTGACGGACTCCATCTGTTCTCTCACGCCTGCTCCTCCTCGGGGAGCCCGTGCTCAGCTCACCGGAGACCCAGAGCAACCGCCGCCGCGCATTTAGCCATCCGCACCAGGAAAACACGGCAAACTCGGAGGGGAGGAGGCACCACTGCCACTCGTGTCAACATCCCCTGGAGGGGCGGAGGGTGGAGGTGTGTGTGTGTGGGGGGGGGGGGACGAGGCAGACTTGTGTGCACCTGTTGGTCAGGTAGCGGCTGCGTGAGAGAGGCAGACCCCAGGGCCCTGCTCTGATGAATATGCAGTACGGCCAGTTAACCAGTCAATCAAACCAGCGCGGCTGTGGCTGAGCCTGGAGCTGCGGCGGTGGCTCGCGGCTCTTTAAGGAGCCCCAGATTAATTCCCCTTGTCATGGAGCACATTAGGTTTGTTTTCTCCAAGCCCTCTTTGTTTTCTCCTCCGATTCCATCCATTCATAACAATTACCTCGCTCTCTTCTGTCCCCTGCGCTTGTTTATGAAGGCAGCGCTGGGCAGAGCTATGGATGGATGACTTCCTGTAGCGGCAAACACAGTGAATGTTTTAAATAAAATTGAGAGAAATGTCTCTCCGTGGAAATGCACTCCGCACAAGGGACGGGGGGGGGGGGGGGGGGGGTAAAAAAAGGAAAACAATTTCCGCAATACAAAGATGGGTCTCTGGTTATATAACCTGTAACCAGAAAGGACTACAACATCGGTATTCTGTGAGAGAAAACAGAAGGAGAAAAAAAAACAAGAACAAGAAGCCCACTGACCTGAACAGCAAAGACGCATAAACAAGCTGCCATCTGTGGGCTGCAGTGGCCCATTTAGTCCAGCCAGATGGGCAGAAACAGCTGGCCCTGGAGTCGCTGCCACAGACGAGCTTCTCTGGCCATAAAGGTTTCATCTCACAGAATTATACATATGAATAAGACCACTGCCACATCGGTGTTCTCCCCTGATGAGTGAAAGGAGGACTGGAGTGGATCCAGGGCCTGCCTTGTACACACCCAGGCAGCCCAGGAAACCTTTTAGGTGGGGATCACAGCTTAATGGCCTGGAGATGTTCACAATGTGAAGGAGAAAAGTTCCAGACATCTCTTTTTGAAAGCGTCTTCCGGGGCTAGAAATGAGCTGCCAGCTCCACCGAACACTGTTTTTTTTTTTTTATTCCCGCGAGCCGATGTGCCACAGAGCGACTGTCCTTTTACTACTTTTTTAAAAAACACATCCTGTCTTCTCACCGCTGTGCTTTTTTGACAGGTGCTGAATTAATCAGGTCAAACTTCTGAGGCTGAAATTGGAGTGTGAGTCAGTTAATCCCATGGCAGGACATAGATGGAAAGTTTCACAGGGGAAGAGCTCATTCATTTTATCTGATGTTTGCCCGTAAATCAGGTCCAGATCAAAGAGTACAAAGGCTGTTGACCTGACAGTGATAAACAAGGGCTTCAGAAGTAGGGCTCCTCAGACAAATGCATCAGGCATCACGCAATGCTATGACAAGCATTGACAGGCATGAATATTTTTTTTTTGTTTGTTTCTAAGGTATGAGCTACACCAGGCGCGTAACTGAAGCGTTCTGTTCGCGACGCGTAAAATCCATTTTAAAAGACTGGTCTATTTTTTTCGAACGTAAGCTCTGCTATCACGTCTGATGTTGCAACTTCCATTGATTATAGTGGCAGCTAATTGTTGCAGCAGACGCTACACGAACGGAACGCTTCAGTTACGCTCCTGGTGTAGCTCATACCTAAGAGCAATTGGAATTAGAATTTCCTCTCTGAAAATCTAGTCATGATGTTCTTTCTGACAGGGATATCTATGGTGGTTCTGAACCCCACATTGGAATGTGAGGTACAGTTTTGGCCCCTCTGCACAGTGCCAACACCCTCCCCCACCCAGACACACACACACACACACACACACACACACACACACACACACCGTTGCCGGTCATCAGAGCTGTCAGAGTCTTGTCAGAGCTTGTGTCATTCCACATGTGCCCTGCTTCATGTGCCAGTGGAAGAACCCCCTTCCATATTGAGATGAGCCATAAAGAAAGAAAGGAGAAAAAAGTCCTCATCTTCTCTCCCCCTCACAGACTCTGATGAAAGGCAATCCCTCTACTTCATTAAAATGGATAGCGCACTGGTCTGGCCGCCAGCCTCGCCGCCGGAGCAGGGAAGTTGGAGCGACTGGGAGCGGGCATGAAAGGGACGTGTCAGCTGCACCGTGCCAGCTGTACGTAAGGCAGGGGCCTGATTGTGACGCTGTCACGGCGCCGAACAGGAGGAAGATGCAGAGGAGACAGATGCCGACACACAGGACACTCTAAATGGGAGCATCAAACACGCCACCACCCAGTGTTACCATATCAACTCCACATTTAACAGCCTCGGATCTATCTCACTGTTTGCACTGTGCCGTCAAGTCGAGAAAAAAAGAGAGATGAATACGCATTTAGAATTTAGCAAAGGAAAGCGGGGAGGGGGGAGGGGGGAGGGGGGGGTTCCATTTCTGCCTTTCTGTTGAAATGAGGGCTGTGAAACGTAGCCATCTGTCCCAAGCGTTAATGCGCAGCATCTTTCTCTGTTTATAGACAGCCTGCTTCCTGACAGATACCGTTATATCTCACACTCCCATCCCTGCCACCCACCAAGAATAAAAACCCCTTTAGATGCCATTGTGTGCTGAAATGGTTTGCAAATGATTTACATCAAAAATGTCACTATGCTTGACTGACTGTTGGTGTGACTGATGTTTACAGTGAAAGCTGTCTTTGACAATTCCTTTACATTTGACATGGTGCCATGTTGCAGCTACTAAATACTGCACTCCATGCAGTGCAATGAGACTTTTTGTCTTTTGAGGTGGAAAAATCTATGACAGACTTTACTGCAGTTCTCTTTAAGAAAGGTAATTAACTCACAGATAATTGTGATATCTGCAATTCCAAAAAGTCTGTCGGGCATATCCTCAGTAGTTGTGGACTTCTGATCAGGCAATCTTTCTCTGTCGAAATTGTGAGATTTTTTTTTCATCCCTCTGCTTCACTCTTGAATGACAAGCACTTATCCTCTGAGAAGCACTGACTTGAATTACAACGAACTTCTGTGGAGTTCCCACAAAGTAAAAGTAGGAAAAGTTTGACACCAAACCAAAGTTTGTATCTCAAAAATGTTTAAGCTAACAATCTCACTGAAACCCTGAATATCTCACTGCTTTTTCCTCCTTAACAATGACCATTCGCTAGACCATCTCATTGTGATTTTGGTCTCTGTTACAGCTCAGTATAATGAAGGATCATGATCACTGCCAGTGCAAAGCACCTGAGGTCATATCTATTATGTACACTCCAATGGGCTGAGAGATGCTCCATAATACTAAACTTTTTTGGATCTTCTTTATAAGAATTCACAACACACACCACTGACTAATACATCTCTCACTTTGGGTGATGCAAGTGGTTGTCGGACCAACACACAAGGCAATGTAGCGAGTCTGTGAGAAGACTCAGTGTATTGTTTTATATTTTCTGTAAAGTCTCCAACAGTGCTGCATCTTTCAAAGGACGACTCGTTGAGGAATTTTGTCTTTGTTCTGTAGTCTTTGATTTTCCTTGAACAACCTCTTGCTTCTTGCACTATGCTCCATAAATCTTCACACTGATGTATCCTTAGTGATGCGATAGTTCCATTACATTCCATCCCCATTATGAACTGCCATATTCCCAGGATATGACCACACATTTCATGCAATGTAGTTAGTAGTTTTCCATTCATTTTCATGTAGCTAACATTTTATGTACAGAATGGCTTCTTTTTACTCTGCTACAAGAACAAGGACTAATGGCTAAAAAATGTTTCCTGGTTAAGTTAATGTGAAGTGAGCAATTGTTGGCTGAATAAAGAGCCATAAACCTCACCACCATTAGGAGTGCATCCAAACATGACTAAAAAATATCACTGTTACGGGCAGCCAGACAGTGACTCCTTAATGGACCTCTCCAATAACCATTCTGCTCCTTAAAGCCATCCAGAGTCTCAGGAAAAGACCTGGGCAGGTCTTTTAAGCAGGCTCTCAGAGGGACTCCCCTGTCCATCTCCCTGTGTTTACTAATGCAGATTCAGCCGCTGACTCGGAGGCGCTATTTTCTGCATGAGGAAATGGGGGCAGGCAGTAACAAGATGAATAAATTAGCGACGAAATTGGGGGAAGCTGGGCGCAAGGCATGAAGCGAGTTGTTAAGGAGGTGAGATCGGACTCATTTGAACAGCAGTGTCTGTCCTTGGGGCTCCATCAGCATGGCGGGAGGCATCATAAGCCCTGTTAATTTAACACGTGCTAATCTGCCTCTGAAGTCGAGTTAAATAGGGGGAAAAACGCGGGGAAGAGCCTCGCTGTGTAGATGAAAGTTTCTCCTGGTCCCGCGTGCGTAAAACCCCCTGCTCTGTGTCAATAAAGTGAAGCGTTTAAGATATCACTGGAGAGGTGTATCAGCTTGATAACTGGAGCATTAATTAATTCCTTGGCATGCACAGGCGAAGCAAGGCAGTGCTATTAGAGATGAGCTTTCCCTCCCTGCGCCCCCTCTCTCCTCTCCTCTGCTCTCGCTCCTCTCGTTTCCTGAGTGCATTTTCTTGTTGAAATTGCTGTAATTGCACTGTAAGGTAGGTCAGAGACAAAGACTTGGAGGTCATGTTTGGCAATATTGCTCTCATCAGTGCTCTTATGGTGTGGGTGTGGGCGGGCGGTGGGTTGAAGGGGGGTGGTGTGTGTGTGTGTGTGGGGGGGGGGGGGGTTGCAGGCAGCGAGTGCGGGGGTATCGGGCCACCCTATCCTCATACCTGCTCACCTGCTAATGGTGCTGTCTTTTAGAAAAGTGCGGGGTGATTGTGGTCGGCGGTGAGGCACAACACAGAGCACAAGTTTCCAAGCAGAGTGTTTCTGCTAATAAAGGGCTGGTTTGCTTCTGCTCTCTAAGGATTAGTTAGTTTCTCTCTCTCTCTGTCTCTTTGTCTGTCTGTCTCTCTCTCTCTCTCTCTCTCTCTCTCTGTGCTACTCTCCCTGACACAATCCCCAAAGGATCTGGATCTTCTAAAGGTCACTGGGAAGGATGGGATGAACCGATTCTTTCATATCTCCCTCTCTTCATTCAGGGGGAAGGAAGGAGTAGCTAATACCCCGGGTGCTGCAGACAATTAGCATTTTCAAAAACTGGCAAGGAGAACAGAATGCCGGAATGATGAATTCAGTGGCAAAGCCACACACCACACGGAGACACTGCCGTAGAGAATATGATAGCACACTGACCTTGAGTGTACTCCACCAATGATGCCCCTGGTCTTTGCAGTGGCAATGTCATTGGGAAGTTGGCATATATCTCTTCTGCTGGGCTGTATATTTATTTCCGTATTTTTAATGGATATTTGTTGCCAGTAAACAAGCTTGCTTTGTAGAAAGCACATTTGTTTTCACAATGGGCCACTGTGCAATTTAAAATGCTTTTCCGTATCCAATAAATGCACCAACAGGAAGCAGGGAATAAATAGAGCTCTGATGGTAATGTGTAATGTCACTCTAATAAGGAGAGGTTGCTCTCCCATTCCTCTCTTGTGAAGGGAGAGACCGAGCAGTGGGCGATAAGCAACGAGTCTGCTGATGTAGTGATTGGAGTGAAGAGGTGAGAGGATAGAATCCTATATAATCGGGCTGAGAGATTAAACTGGTGGAAATTGAGTCCTATTTTAACTAATCACAAACAATCTGTGTACTCCATCCTCGACTCTGTCTATGCATTATATATGTGTGTGAATTAGTATTTAGCTCTCTTTGTTTGTGTTTGTGTGTGTGTGTGTGTGTGTGTGTGTGTACACATGTACACATGTGGTACATGTTTTTTGTTGTGCCCATGTGGCTGTTTCTGTGGCCCATCCCTGGCGGGCTGTAAAGCATTTGCAGCTTTGCTGTGATGTGTGCCACTGTGCTGCTGGCGCCCGTGTGAGCTGTGCCTGGAGCAGGCTCTCATTAAAGCCGAGCTGGTGTGCCTGGGAGGGGAAAGGCACCGGCAACGGTGGCGCTAGCTAGCAGCAGCCGCCCCAGAGGCGCCGGCACGGTGAGGTGAGATGCGGTGCGGCTTGGCAAGGCTCGGTATGACACAGCGTCACACACAAACACTCCCCGCTCCTCATCTTGGGGGCCACGACCTGCATGCTAATGCCTCGTTTCAAACACTGTTGCACCCAGATCAATGAGGAGCAGGATCAGACGTTGGCACTGCTGTTCACTCGGTGAGAGGGAACACTTGATGGAGGGAGGGAGAGGGAGAGAGAAAGAGAGATTCCCAATATGTTTTGGAGTGGGTGTGCTGATGGCGGTGATGAGGTGTCGGTAGGGGGGCCAGAAGACTTGCCGAGACTTGAGCCCCTCAGCATCTTCAAACACTCGAGAAGAAAAAAAGCCTCCAGCTCTGGCTGGGTCTCAGCCTCGTTAACCCTGTAGATCTTCGAGCTGCATCACACAGGTTGTATAACTGATGGATGCTTGCTGTCAGCCAACCTGAGCACAATTCCACACGAGCTTTCTTTCTGCTTATTTCGCAGGTTTATCAGGACCAACCACTTGGATGGGGGAGGGAGATAGAGGGTGTTGGTGGCTGCTTACCACCCATAAAGATGGACTGCTTTTATGGACCCGCGGTGTGATAGGAGATAGATGTTAATGCGTGTGGAAGAAAAATTATAACAAACTCTTTCAAGATGGCCTTTTTATTTCAATCCATCTCACTCTTTCATCTCTTTGCCCTCTTCTCTCTCTCTGTTCCCATTTGCCTCCCTTGTTGATGTATTTTGGGCATATATCATTAGGACAAGTGCCGGTTGAATCTTCACTACTCAAGGACACCCAAAGTGCCTTGTTGTGAGTCTCTGGTCGTCTTTCTTTTCGCCTGTTACACCCCGGTGAGTTCATTACAGCATGCTAAGTGCCCCACAAAGTTGCACTCATTTCTATATTTCCTCCAGCAGTGGCATGCCACCTGCATTGCTCGGGTGCTCTTCCTCCTGTTCCTCTGCTTTCCTCGGGGACTCCAATCTCAGCCCCTCCGTCCTGCTGTGTGTGGTTCTTCATGATGGGCATGGTGCTCTCAATCAAATCAGACCACCGGTTTCCACCACAGCACTTAACCCCCTGCCTCTCCCACTCAGTTGCACTGGCAAATGAAATCAGTTTTATGTTAAAAGGATGCTGTGCGTGGGTTGCTTTGTTTGTGTGTGTGTGTGTGTGTGTGTGTGTGTGTGTGTGTGTGTGTGTGTGTGTGTGTGTGTGTGTGTGTGTGTGTGTGTGTGTGTTTGTGATGACAGGGGACCCAGAGGACACACTACGGTGTGCTTTACCTCCTGGAACCACGGCAACACCTCCATCTCTGCCTTTCTCCTCACCAGCTATTTCATCCTTTCTCCTCTTTCCTCCTTCCTTTCTCTGCCTGCCATGCAACAGGCAGTGCATGGAAATGCGCCCATGCCCAGCCCTCCAGCTGAGACGCAGGGCTTTCAGGAGCTCTGCTAATGTGTTTTTACCCTCTGCCAGTTGCACATACACACAGTGCACTCTCTCTCTCTCTCTATTATGCTATCAGCATCCTCTCCCTCTTTCGCTCATGCGTTCTCTCTCTCTCTCTCTGTCTCTACACAAAGACACACACAATCATACACACTGCGGCATGCAGCATGTTTGTAGTATGACCTCCTTTTTTGTCACTGCTCAGCTTCTCCTGTACGGCTATACATCAGAAATGTGTCGCTATGTATTTCAGTCCAACTCCATCCCTCTCTCCCTCTCTCTCTCTATTTCTCTCAGTCTTTCTTTGTCATGCACAAATACCATTACCACTCTCATGTATTGTTTCCTTCTCTCTCTCTCTCTCTCTCTCTCTTTCTTTCTGTTGCTCTGTTCAGTCTGTCTGTCTGTCTGGCACACTGTATGGTTCCTCGGGGTGCTCCTCTCATTTAAGGGGACATGTTTTGCTGCGGAAGAGGAGGCTAGGAGGAAGAGGAGGACGCTCCAGCCTCAGCCCTCATGCCTTATTCATGAGAGGCACGACGCTCTGGGTTTTTTGGTTGCAGAGTTCAGAGCCGCGCGCTCCTCAACAATGGCAGAGTTATTCCCATGTTTATTTATCAGCGCTGCAGCGGCGGCGCCATGGGTGTCACATCATTTATCTCTGGGATCGGCGTGAGCTCTGTCAGCTCTAATAGGCCTCACCAGGCCTCTAGTCGGCAAGACAGGGCCACATCGGGGCCCTTCAAAGGCACCTTGGGCCGCTTAACGAGCATTAACTCCTCCTGTTGGGGGCATTTAATTGCTGCCTGTGACTGGCCACCGGCTCGGACAATGTGTCGCTGTGTGGCTATGTAGATATCAGGGAGGAATTGACCAGATGCAGATGGTATCTGTGACCTGTGAGGCCCCCCTGGCCTGGAGACTGCCACCTCCACTCCTTGGTGGCATTAAAGAGGACACGGTAAACATGGCCAACTAGGAGGCCCTGACGCTGAGCATCCTCCACCCTCCCCCAGAGCCTCTTGCCTTATCACTCTTGCTTGTTTTTCTCCAGACTGTTGATGCCTTTCATGCATTATGCATCTCTCCTGTGGGGGGAAATCCTGCCTAGGGATGTCATGTTGGAACAGTATGGACGGAATACATACTGAAGAGTAGGGGAGAATGGAAAGGGGGTAGGAGTAGGAGACGGAAGGATGGGGGGGGGGATAAAAGCTGTTTTAAACTGCCCCTAAAGAGGAGCCGGGGTGCTTGGCTCGCAGCGGGAGGCACTTGCACATTGTCACTTACTTCACCCACCAGAGACGAGTTCCCATGCAGCGTCTGAGCACAAACAGACGTGAGCGAGCGGCCCCAGCAGCGCAGCACCTCCCCGACCGGCGCGCCCAGAGCGCCACTGCTGGCCCATCTGTCAGTGTATTATTTTAAAGCATGTAAATACTGCAGATACATAATCAGCAGCTCACTGAGCCAGGCTGCAGTGACTGATGACATCCGTCAGCGTGCAGCGGTGGCTGCCACCGAAAACTTTCCCTGGCATGAGAAGAAGACAAAAATGAAGTGAATATCCCGCATATCCCTCCTTCTCTCTCTTCTCTCTCCTCTTCCTCCCTTTTTTGCTTCCTTTCTCTCCCTCTCTCACTCTGGATCTGAGCATCGTTCTTAGAGTTTCTGGGCCATTAGGTAAGGTGCTTCATTCACTTCCCATTGGCAATGCTCTCTGCCTTGGTTGCTCATCATTACGGAGATAAATTGAGATGTGCTGCTCGGAGGAGCCGGAGCAGGTGACGCTGGCGTGGCCCCGCCACTTCCTGTTTGCTCTGGCCCAGCAGCCGGTGTGGGCTCGGAGGGAATGAGCCATGGCTCCTGTTCAACGCGCCGCAGCCTCCTGCTCTCCTGCTCTCCCCAGATACAAAATTAAGCCTCTCTGACCTGATAAAGCTGTGGACCCCCCTCTCCAGCCCACCCTCCCTCCCTCACCACCCCCCCTCTCTCTTTCTCACATCTCTCTGTCTGTGTGTATGAGAGAAAATGATAACCCTGCTCATGGGTCCATGGCTAAATCTGCCCTGCATCGCTGGCCATGGTGCTTTGAAAGCTATATCAGTTCTCCGAGCAGCCCACCTCAACATTTGGAACTGATTTCTTCTCTCTCTCTCTCTCTCTCTCTCTCTCTCTCTCTCTCTCTCTCTCTCTCTCTCTCTCTCTCTCACACACACACACACACACACACACACACACACACACACACACACACACACACACACACACACACACACACACACACACACACACACACACACACACACACCCTGTCTTGCTGTGCAATCCTTGGAAAAGCTTGGTCAATTTTGTAATATTGTGCCACAGCCATGCTCACTTCTCCTCTCCAATATGGCTAAATGCTCCAAAGGAGATTGTATTTGTGTTCCCGAAGAGTAATTTAAAGTCGGTGACACAGGGCTTACCATGGCCTGCTGCATCAACAGTGAGTCGGTCATATTACACACTCTATTACTTAATAACGTAAGGCTGGCGCCGCTCCGCTCAACCCTGCTCCTCTCCGCTCCCCAGCCAGGCCCAGCCCAGCCCAGCCCTCACCCCCTCTCGCTGCCTCTCAGCATGTGGCTGGTGGAGGGGGATAATCCCTGCTGAAGTCTGTATTAAACTTGTGGATCTGTGATGTAATATGCCCTTTAATCATTGGCTTTGTTTACATCCGCGCTGTGATGTATGGCAGCGTTCTCTTGTTCCTGCAGCCCACTCACGCCTCGTCCTTCCTGCCCTCCGCATCATTAGCATAACCTCTGGGTAGCGCGCCATAATCACTGGTTTGATGAGACAAAGAAGTCATCTGTTTTGCCTCACACTTTGTCGTTTGGAGAAACAGCTTGATGAACGTCACACTAAGAATGCACTACCGAATAAGGAATCTCTGAGATTTTTCTAGGAGATATTTAGGGTGATGGTTAATTTAACCACTAGGCGGCAATGTTGTTACTGGAAAATGCTCCTGCACAATTTTATTTACATGCCAGGACAAAACAGAACAAAAACAAAAACACCCTAAGCCCTTTGTGTGTGTGTCTGTGAGTCTTGTGCACAAACAGATGAGTGTGCATTTGAGAGTTTTATCCCCCAGGTTGTTGGTCTGTCAGTCGAGAGTGCTCCGCTTGATTGAAATGTGCTGTTACACGCAATGCAAGCAGTGCTGTCCAGCCTCTTAGTATTCCACAATGCTCCTTTCAGCCACTGTCTGAAATAGATCAAATAATGAAAATTGTGATTGGAGGACTGCGTGTTGCATGCTGAGCAGAGCCGTAGCAGTCTGGTGTGACGGATGTGTAGTGACACCTGTGACTGGCCCCCGAGTAACTCATTAGCCATTAGTGACTTGTGCTAGCCACACACACACAGCACCTCTTAGAAAAAGATTCGCAAGGTCAGTGGATTCAGGCCAGTGCTGACCAGTGGCTCATTAGCTCCGATTTAGCACCCTGCCTCCCGGGTCACAGTGGAGTAGGGCCGTTGATTGACACGCCTTGAGGCATTGGGGTGTGCTTGATACATGTGGTGAATTTGCATAGTTGAGCTTATTGTTCTGAAGGGCTTGAAGTGGATGAGTGAATCAGACTGGCAGTCTCGGTCTGTGAAATTGTGTTTTGTGTTCTGCAGCACATGTAATGCATTTGGCATTGTGGTTTCATCACTTATGTCAGATTCGTACAGCATCCAGAGCCGGTGTCACTTTAAAACGACAAACACCAGTGGCCTGAAAGCCCAGTTGTCAACAGGAAGGTGCGGGGTGGTGGGGGGTTGTGGGAGTGTGTGGGAGTTGTGGCCTTTTTTCTCACACTATCTGTAATGGCTTTTCAAAACTAGTCCCTTCATCACACTGTCAGTAGCAGAGGAGGCCTTGACTGGAGTTCCAGCTCAGCGCTGAACAGCCTCCGATTAACGTTAGCTTCCGCCCTGGCTCCTGATCCACATCGCTTGGTGTGCTTTCATAGCACGACATGATTTGTGGGTTATGGAAGGTTTGATGACATGTATTGCTTGGAGTCAGTTTGGTCTAATGATCTAGACCAGGTATTAATGCTGAGGTTAAAGACAAAGACTGTGTGTGAGGCCCTGCGTTTACATTGGAATGTACCCCCCATCCTCATCCTTTTACTCATTATCTAACTCTCTCTCTCTCTCTCTCTCTGTCTCTCTCTCTCTCTCTCTCTCTCTTTCTGTGCCTATGAGTGCATCAGGCAGAGAGGTGGTGAGATCTTGCACTCTTCTTGTTATAACTGTTAGAACAGAAGCCATGGCCCACTGCTGTGTTCTGTGACTTTTAACACCTCGCGCTGTGGTGGGAGCCCTGTCCAGTTGTCAGCAGCTCTTTCAGCCTGCTCAGGCACACCCCCCCCCCCCCCGGGGCTTCGATCAGAAGGACGCGAGGTGTCATCGGTGGTTGTTGGAACGACAAGCCTGCTCCTCCTGCACGGTCACTGGCTCTTGATGCATCACAATCACACCTGGTCCAAGCATATACGTACTTCCCCCCCTTTTTAATGCTGCTCATGTTATTGCACTTACACGAGATGCCAGATGTTGAGTCCCATTCAATAGCATGTGTATGGCATGCTTCATATGTTATCACGTTCCTATTTGAACATACAAGCATGGTGGAGATACACTATACATAGTATGTGATGATGCTGACAATGAATTGATTTTCTAGAACGGGTCAAGTGTAACTTGTAGTGTGAAGAGTGAAAGCTATTGTCAAGAATCAGAGCACTTACACACAGTGTCTACAACAGACTTGTGTACATAGGAGAAACCTGAGTGAATTAGTTTTGGTCTAATTACGAAAATGTAAATTTGACACTTGACAGGTTGTAATTGTACGCCTCTTCAATTTAACAGGCAGTCATGTTGGGCTATGTTTGCTTTGCCTACAAATGAAGCTGTCACATTTGCTTCAATCTGACCAACCTTTTATTGGACTCTTCTGCACACCACACGGTCATATCTCAATCTGAGACGCGTCAGAGCTGATGTGAGAAAGCACACTGCGCTTACGGCAGAACGTCAAAACAGATGACGGATGAAATCTCCACTAGTCTAGTCGTGATCCCCATAGGCCCAATAGTAAACCCAGAAATGTTGAGTACCCTAAAGTTTTATTGCAGAAATGTCATCTATAGGCCTAGTGGGTGGAATTCAACTTGGTTGCCTAAAGTTGCACTTTGGGCAATTTGCATAATTAGCATAAATAGGCAATTAAGGCGAGGCAGTACAGGTGAATAGGGTAAAAAAATTAAATAATAGATATCACCATGAAACTTTCTGAGTTGATTACTTATGTTAAGATGAGAAAAAATGTATTGCATGTTTTTTATAATTTAATGTTTACATATGCAAATGAGGCCCTATCTCATTAAAAATGCTCTAATTTGCATACACACAAAAGCAGATAGTGTGATAAAGCCAGGCTCAAAATTCTTTTTCCAAGGTAAACACGTGTACTTGGTTGGGTGAGTTGGTAAAAACCTTTAAGAAACTTGGTAAGTAGGCAGTGTTGACCTATGGACAGACAGATTAAGAAATTAAGTGTGCCATGCGAAACTAGAAAAGCACTCCCACACACACACACACACACACACACACACACACACACACACACACACACATATTTAACAACAACCACACAATCCCACTCAATAGCCTTCACCATCTTCATCATTTCTTTCCTCATTCCCTTCAGTCTCATCATCTTCTTGATCTTGATCTGAATGTATTGTGAATGGGTTGCAGCATCGGACCTCACCCCCTTCACACTTGCAATAGTCAGTACAACTGACTGACTGCAACTGAGGCTCTCTCTGACCTGCAGCCTTCCACAACATGACCTGAAGATGAGCACGCAGTATGTGCATCATCAGGTTGGCACCTGTTGCAGGAAGCTTTTTAAGCTTAGGAGGCTTTTTGCTGCGACTGTAAATCTGGTAGTGAGTGTGTGTGTTGTTAAATATGTGTGTGTGTGTGTGTGTGTGTGTGTGTGTGTGTGTGTGTGTGTGTGTGTGTGTGTGTGTGTGTGTGTGTGTGTGTGTGTGTGTGCGCGCGTGTGTGCATACTGTATATAGTTATATAGTTTACAGTGTGTGTGTGTGTGCGTGCGCGCGCGCGTTGCATGTTGTATATAGTTCTTGTATATAGTTCTTGTGCATTTGTGTACGTGTGCATGCTGGATATAGTTATTTTGCATATTGTATAGTTCTTGTGGGTTTGTGTGTGTGCATGCTGTTATATAGTTATTACCTCCGCCATGGAGGTTATGTTTTCATCGGGGTTTGTTTGTCTGTTTGTTTGTTTGTTTGTCTGTGAGTCTGTTCATCTGTTTGTTCGCAAGATAACTCAAAAAGTTTGGGAGTGATCCGGATCACTGTCTGTAGGCGGTTATGTTTTCGCTTGGCGGAGGTCTGCACTCTCGGAGTGCTTTTCTAGTTTCGCATGGCACACTTAATTTCTTAATCTGTCTGTCCATAGGTCAACACTGCCTCCTTACCAAGTTTGTTAAAGGTTTTTACCAACTCATCCAACCAAGTGTGGTGAATTTTTGTAAGTTTCCTGATAAGATATTCTGTAGTTGTGCTAAAAGATGTTCTATACATTGGGCTAATGTGTAACCTCTGTGTGGTGGAAAGAGCAGGGGTAAATATAGCACAAACTAGGGGCCCAGAGGTTTGCCTATAAGGAAGTGAATGCATAGAAGAGACTGGACATCCCTAGCAGTTGTTCAGCTCAGGTCAAAGGTCCTTTGTAGAAATAGAATAAATACCTAGGCACATATGTATTACCAAAAGAGGTAAGAAGGACAGAGGAGCTCTGTTCTATTCTGAGTTGGTCAAAACAAGTGATGCTACTGGAAAGAGGTATATAAGCTGTGTAAGACAGGATGTTAGCAGCTGGCTTCATGAACCTATGCTCTGTGTTGGATTAAAGCTACACCTTCTGCAGTATCCTGTTGTTTTGTCACAATTCATCTGAGTTTGAATCAGTTAATTATAATTTGACACCACACAAGTACACGTGTTTATCTTGGAAAAAGAATTTTGAGCCTGGCATTATCACACTATCTGCTTTTGTGTGTATGCAAATTAGAGCATTTTTAATGAGATAGGGCCTCATTTGCATATATAAACATTAAATTATAAAAAAACATGCAATACATTTTTTTCTCATCTTAATATAAGTAATCAACTCAGAAAGTTTCATGGTGATATCTATTATTTACATTTTTTACCCTATTCACCTGTGCTGCCTCGCCTTAATTGCCTATTTATGCTAATTATGCAAATTGCCCAAAGTGCAACTTTAGGCAACCAAGTTGAATTCCACCCACTAGGCCTATAGATGACATTTCTGCAATAAAACTTTAGGGTACTCAACATTTCTGGGTTCATGAAATCACGACTAGACTACACTTTGAGACAATGCTCCGAATTCACATACATACAATACACGTGTTCTCTCACGTATGCTGTGACTTGTCTTGGAGGATTAAAATAGCCCAATGACTTCACTGTCACATTGAAACCACATGAGCACTTGCACTCTGTCAGATGTTCTCCTGGGTGTATGAGGCCGTTGCTAGTAGGTTAGAAGTTAATTTTTCATTCCTTAAGCCAAGTCTTATAATGGTAATGCTACCTCTAATGATGTACATGAAGCTATGGTGAAAAGAGAGTGCTTCTTTCCCATGAGAACAGTGGTGTGTGTGAATAACCCAATGCCCTGTACTCTCAACTCAAGAAAAAATGTGCTGCTCATCTTTCAGAATGAGAGGAGACATTCGTAAATCCAATGGGATCATGCATTTGATCCACAAAGGGCCACTAGAGGTTTACTAGATTACAGGAGGTCAGAGTGGGTGCTTATGTGTGTGTGTGTGTGTGTGTGTGTGTGTGTGTGTGTGTGTGTGTGTGTGTACTTGCGTGCGTGCGTGTTTGTGTCCGAGTGAGGAAACTGAGTGTGTGTGCTCCTCCATGCTCATGTTTGTGTGTATTGGTGCTCATCTCCAAAGGAGAATCAATGTAGGAAGCATGCCCTGGCTGACCTCTGGACATGATGCGCCCCTGCACCTCCACTTAATAAATCAGCTTGACGGACAGGCCTGGTGCAGCCGGCCGAGAGCTGCAGCCAGGGCCCATCGGCACGTTTCCGTGTTCTTCCCTGCTGCCGCCAATGAATCATATTAGGAGGATAATGAACCATTTAATGACCTGTGTGTTGATTTATCAGACACACTGGAGAGGCCAATTTAAAAATATAACGCCATAAGTCACCGAGGCGCTCTGCGACATGCCTCGCCATGGCTCATGCGGCCTGCTCGGCCTGGCCACTGCCCCACCACCCACGCATTAATCAGCTCGTCGTTAGGGGACGTCAACCGCTGTGATTGTGCGTACGTGTGTGTGTGTGTAGGTGTGTACTGGTGCATGAGTGTGTGTGTGTGTGTTGTGGGGTAGAGGCTGCTGCAAGGCCCACTCTTCATCCACACTGTGCTAGCACCCCACTTGGCCACCCAGCCTCCAGTCCAGCTGACATATGGGCTCCCTGAGTGTGTGCAGGGATATTTCTGGCTCGCGCTCATAGCACACTTAAATTGACTGCAGATCATTAGACTGCTGTGGCTCAGCATGCAGTGCTAGCAAATTAGTATATTTCATATGATCTTTCAGATGCTTTTTTTTTTGGGGGGGGGGGGGGGGGGGGTGTGCAATATTGTTATTGTTTCTCCATTAAATAAAATAGAGCATGCCCTGTACGGTCATGTCACTAATGATGCATCTGACCTTTGCTTCTGTCATACAGGAGTCATAATGGTTTGCTGTTGATTTTACAAATAATTCTCTGAGCCACTGAAAGGTCATATCCCTATACATATGATTTTCGAGAGTCGAGAATTGTAGTCATTCTGTGGCATTTTTTCTTTTAATGGATATTGTTACTCACTGATCCATATACCTTTCAAATATAGGGAACGGAAGCTAGAGGCTGAAAAAGCTTTTACGTTTATGAGTCATATTTATTTTATATTTTCTCTGCTCATTTGATTAGCCATATGAACTGTAGTAAATCTCCGTCTTTGTCTTTGTACAGCCTAATAAGCAAGATCAGTGTCATTAAATCTTTCAGAATATTTCATTTTTAGGTTCATGTCCTGGTCACTGAAGCCCATCAGAATGAACTGGCACAAGTAGGATTTGCTTTTAATCCGTCAGGGTCTTGCCTTTATAATGCGGCCACATCATTTTCTCTGGACCGGGCAATAGATGGGCCTTTTCCAGCCTCCCCAGACAGCGTGGCACATGGGCTGCCCTGGCACTGCCACTCTCTCCGGCAGTGTTGGCCACACCCGCCGTGCCATGATTACCCCGTGTGTTAATGGCATTTTCAAATCCAGAGCAGCGCATTTGCATCTGAGTTCAACCGGGGTGGCATCCATTTTTTTATCATTTCTCAGCCGCGCGTTAGAAAAAAAGTAATCAGCATCTTTGCACATCAGTGTAATCTGTTTCTTTGCTCTTTGGACCAGTTCCACAATCTCTGTTGTCGCTATTGTTTGGAAAATGAATCAATTTGTTACTTTCCCCTCCAGGGAGTACTATGTAATGCAGCATAAATAGGCTGGCTTTCCTAAAATTCTGCTGGCCGAGATGAGAAAAAAAGTCTTGCTGAATTAACCTAATACCCAGCAAAAAGACTGCCCACTGAAAATCATTAAGCCTATGTTCTAGTACCCTGGGGTGTGTGTTAATTCAGTAGGCTGGAGCAAGTAGTGGGAATTGTGTGGACATGGTAGGTTTTAATTGATTTATAACATTCAATTCAATCGATTTATTGATGTATTTAACACCAATAACAATTGAAATTGTCTCAAGGCACTTTACAAAAGCCAGAGTCTGAATCCCCTAGAGCAAGCATTAAGGTGACTGGTCTGGGGCAAGGAAAAAACTGCCCTGCACCAGCGAGAAACCTTGAGCAGACCCACAGCTCAGAGAGGGATGGGGGGCATCTGCTTGGGGCAGAAAAAAAGATATCGCTGGGGGCAGAAGAGAAGGGAAGAGGGAAAGAAATGACAGAATCACACATAGCAGAGGTTAACACATGCACACACGTAGGACATGCATTTTGAACATACATGATTCTGTGAAACATAAGGGAGGTACCTGCATATGCAGGATATATACAGAATTAACAGAGAAAAGAAAAGCCTGCATTTAAAGAACTGAGTAAGGAACTGTGCCTTTGTTTTGCCCATGCATGTTCTTTTCCAGCTTCCTTTTGGGTCACATCCTCAGCTAAACGAGATGTGCATCCCAGTCTGTACTGCTATTCAAAGCATTCTTGTGTTTTTGTTGTTGTTGTTGTTGTTGTTGTTGTTGTTGTGTTTTTGCCAACTTCAGGTGTGCCGGTGGCATTGAGGAGTGTGTGGGGACAGCCGGCCTCTCTGTCCTCTGGGTGACCTACTCTGAAGCACCCTCTCCAGCCCCTCTGCCTGGATCAATGTCCTGAAATATCACCTGAAGATCGATGCGCTCGCGCTGAGTGTCCCTGTCTCTGCAAAGTGGCCCGGGTCACTTGCCCTCGGAGGTGACGGTGACAGCATGTCACTGCGAATGTCTGCCTCTACTCCTGTGGAAAATTCCTACACCAAACACCGCAGCCTCCTTGGTGAATGTCGTCTCAAATAGCACCTGTGCCACTGTAAGTGTGCATACAACTGGGCAAGTTGCAAAACACTTTACAAAACTCAAAAGAACAACAAAACAAAAAAAGTGGTATGAACTGAAATGATGGCTTTCTCTTCCTCTTAAATTCTCTTAAATTTAGTGGACTTGTTATTGTTTCCGACCCGTTCTTTTTGAAATTGTGAAAATGGAGCTAAAACATACAGCTTATTTATAGCCTTCTGACTCACCTGGTTGAACTTGTCGCAAGTCGATATGAGACGGGTTACTTTTTCACAGAGCAATTTTGCAGTCACCACCCTACACCTGCAGTGTTATAGATGATAATAATGTCTTTGGAAGAGGCAGAAAAAGTGACACATGTGCTGATGCTATGTGAGCCTCAGCACTTACTCCAGCAAAGGGGTCAGTGTGGCAGGGCTAGTCATTACGATGTCATTACACAAAGGAGCCGGAGGTTTCAAAGGTTACCCATGGATGCCATAAGTAACTGTCACTACGAGCATGACGGAGTGTTCTGGAATACACAAGGCCCATAGAGAGTTATGAAGGCGATGATTAACGCTGCGGAGAGAGTGAGTCGGTGGAGGGAAAAGGATGCTATATATCTCAGTTGCCTCTAGTCACATATCACAGAACTGTTGTGTTAAAACAATCCGTCTCACCATTTTTAAAGGAGGTTCTCAGTGAAAAACGTTCTAGATTTTGGGTAGAAAAGGTTTCTGTGAAATAAATGTGGAGTGATTGTTCTACGGAAGTTCATTGCTTTTCACAAATTATCCAGCAGATGATGCCATCAAACTAAATACAGTATGCATTATGCAAAAATAAAGCAATTCTTGAAACATTACAATAATGTTATTATGGACATACTATTACTAGTACTAATATGTACTATTTGTGTTCATTCTGTTCCAATCCACAAAAGCATGTGATCTTCTTTCCAGGATTTGATGACTTGCAATCCCCTCAGGTGTGACAGGATGCCCATTCAAGGGCAAATGGTTGCGTCTGTGAGGAGGCTTGGGGTAAGGCGTTGCATTATGACACATCATGAGATGGGCTTGACTGAGCGCCACAGGATGGGAAAATGATGACACCCTCCGGCCATAGCCGCCGCCCTGCCAGTGTGCGGGTCTGGAGGAGGGCCAGCACTTATTGTTCCCGTTATTGAAAACATATAAAGCAAACAGCCACGCCACCACACAGGGAGGGCTGTTTTCCTCCTTTTTTTTTGCTCTGGTTCCTAAAGATAATTCATCACCACGTTCACGGTTACAAAGGCAAACAATGAGAGTGAGCGAGACAAAGAAAGAAAAAAATAAGAGTGAGGACAGTTAAATCTTTTTTGTAAACATGTTCGCTGAAACAGAAGCAGGCCAAAGGAGCAGTGGCGGCTGCAGAATGCATGATTAAGAGGAGGAGTTCAGGCCAGGATGGACGATGGGGAAGCGCTCACAGACCACCGCAGCTGTGAGGGTTTATTGGGAATCCTTAAATCTCAGTAGTCCTCTTGCAAATTTCACTTCATGCTGCTTGTCCACAGCTAGACCACAAGGCCTACTCTTTGTGCTTTTCTATTTCATTGTCTGGCCAAGATCATTTGTCTTCCTTTTGAATCCACAACCTTTCAGGACAAAGACCTTGAATGTGCTTTCGCTTTCCCTGGCTCTCTACTCCTCATGAATGTGTACACTGTGTGAACCAAAAATGTACAGACATCTCTTACATACCACCGAAGATTTATAATACCAGGCCAAAATGAATCAATCTTACTAATTTGTTGTGTTACCAGGACATATTTACTGTATTCTGTTTTCTTGCAGGAATATTTTTTTTTATCTAACATGCTCTTGTAAACAGAAAGTAAATGCACATCTAATGCAGTAGTGAGGATAATTGCAATTACATTTAGTTTCTGTCCAAAATATAAGCATTTTTATATGGTACAGTTGCTTGGAAGAGAATAATGGCAGCATAGTGGTTCTGACATTTTGTGTTGGTGTTCTGACTAGAATGCATTGACAGACCCCTATTTTGCTAAATAAGTTGATGCGTCTTTTTGACAGAGTAAAAAGAGTCATTCCTATTTGTCTGTTTTGACATTTCAAACATTTATGTATGGTCATTTTCTTTTGAATGGATAATAATAGATGTTGTTTTGCTACTCAAGGACCAACTCTTTAACAGCATGTTGCTGCAACCACATCCTCATCTCTGGCTAACTCATCATAGCAGTAAACACTGATGTAATCTGATGGCTCAGGCACAGTTAAGGGAGGAGTGTTGACGCACTCGCAAAAACGTTTTGATGATGTGGCTTCCAGTGACCAGAAGCTTCTGTTCCTTATCTGCTTAGTGGGGCTACATGTGTTCCGTTGTCCCAGGAATCATCAACCAAAAAGTAACCAATGTTCTTCAGGAACTGTATCTGGAAAAGTTCAACTCTTCTTCCTGCACTTTAGTTCACAGTAGTACAGTAGTTCACAACATGATATCTCTTATCTAGTAAAACATAAAATTGTCCCAGCTCTTTGATTGATTGCTTGACAGATGGTTTGATTGGTTTGAACTTAGTTTGAACTGAATTTCATCCCACAAGTCTTCAACAATTCCAAGATGGTACTAGAGCTCAATGTAGAAAATTACTGGAAAGTTTGGATAATATGAGTATTCAAATAATTAAAATCCTCCTCCAAGTCATTCATAAACAATAAACACAATACATGTATTTTGTTGTAGAAAACAAACCCATAATATCATATAACATTCTAAAAATACTGTATCTGAAAATATTAAAATATTGTTTGTTTCATTAGCTCCATTGGCAACATGATAGTGGCCATGACACTGTCTGAAGTCTACAGATTGTGCACAGGCCAGTCTGCTGTGCAGCCAATTGGCGTTTGGAGGTTTACCATGTAGCTACAGGAGGGGCCTCATGGAACGTGATTCCCATTAATCTGTAAGCATGACACAGACCCAGTGGATATGGCCCCTGTTGGTTCCGGTTGCCATATGCGTCACACAGGGGCAGAGAGATGCTATCAAGAGGTCATGGATGTGATCTTATCCAATACCATCTGATCAGCACTCAAAATCGCATAGACAAGGAATATACCTAAAGATTACTTTCATAATGTTGACTCGTGGTCATGGCTCCATTCATTGGGTTGCATATTTTTTTAGTTTTTCTGAAAAACAGAGGGAACATCGCATGCCTTACAGAGACTCAATAGTCTTCAGCTTCACAAGGGCAAAATAAATCTTTTTCCTGTTACTTATTCTTGGTTTGTCTATAATGCATAGAATATAGCTTCCTGATGCCTCGGATGAAATCCAAATAGAAATAATTAAGGAAAAAAGAAATCACCTCATACTCATAATTACAATGGTATTTTCCTACATAGTGAATTTCCTGAATTATCATGCCATTCAAAATGCAGAGTTTTTATTCATGAATTTCGATTTTTCAGTGTCATAATTGGGCACCACACATGTCTGGACAGACCTTTATGGTATGCCAGTTAAGGAATTGATTGAGGTGGCAGTAAGATTGTATTGTGGTGTTTTTTTTCAGTCAATTATGAACCTAAATCCCCCCTTCATCTCTCACTATTTCTAATTAATGTTGAGGACAATCTCTGAGGAGGCAAGAGGAGAGTAGGAAAACAGAGATGCTTAATTTCCCTGATGCTGACTAATAGATCAACCTTGACCCTGAGTCTCAAATCGATATATATATATATATATATATATATATATATATATATATATATATATATATATATATATATATCAATAATTATATTCTCCTCTATTAAAAAAAATCTAGGATTTAAGTCACTTCACACTTTGTGATGTGCTGCCTTAATATGTCCATAAATAAATGCAAATAAAATGAAGAGTCTTAGGTGATGACGTTTCCCTTTCTAGCATCTTCTATTTTTGATCTCATACGCAAGTCTCAGAGACAGTAGGCTTTATGTGTATCCTCAGCTAAGGGGTTGCCATAGAAACCCTTGGCTTGTGGTCATCTGGGAGGATTTTCAAATTAGTAACACCAAAAGAACCCCTTCTCTCTCTAGAGCTGTCCTTGCCTCTGAGCTCAGGTCTATTATTGTGTTTGGCCTACTTCATGAGATTAAGATGGTGTCCAACCAAAATGCAAATGGAATACTTATCTTGCAGGCTTCATACATACCACTATCAGGGAATGGTGCTTCCATTACATTTGAGCACAATGTCAGTATCACCTTAGGTGGTTTGAATATCAACATGTAGCCTATAAATGTACAAGTTGTAAAACATGTACTAGTTTTGCATTTGGTGCATTCCTTGAGTATATTGTTAGCATTGTAACTTTGTGAAAATGGAAAGCACTGTCAAAGAATTTGTAGTGTTTTCATCTATTTTATTTAATCTGAATGTTTGATTACTATACCAGCCATCACTAACAACCAGAACATCTATCACTTCTATGACAATACAGGTTCTGCATGGACTATCCTATCCCATAAATTCCGTTTTCTATTTCCTGCTTTGCCCTGTACAATGTATGTAAAGGCTGTCATGTCAAAAAGACAGGAAAAAGCATTGAAAAAAGTTTCCCCTTTAATGTTATTGTATATGAACACAAAGTCTTATGCACAGTGTGTTTAGTTGTTCAGCTAATTGTTGTAGAAAAAAAAGATTTCTGCAAACTAGTGTCTTCTTCGCAAAACATACTAATTGCTTGTCAAATGCCGTCATGTTCTTTCTGGCAGTATTCGATTTTCCCTATGTGAATATATTATGGTAGTTTATACCATGGTAGTGATGTGAATATTTATATCAGGAACTGCCAACACAATCATTTTGACATTGGATTCACAAATAGGATCAGGATGTTATTTTAGAAATTCAGTAGTCTGCATCCATGTTAATGGTTCGGTTATGGTATTCTGACACTTTTGTCTAAAGCGACTTATTTATCAATAACTTAAATGTATTGCTACAGCAAAATATTTTATTATAGTTTGAAAGATCAAAAACTGGAGGGCTTTTATGCTCAGCTGTGGCTGTATTCACTGCTGAAAGAATTGGCCATCTTTTGGAATCACTTTATTCCTTTGAATGACCTTAGTCAAGTTACCTAACAGAACAGGTCCCATCCAACAATGTGCTTTTAACCTCAATTCACCTCAGATATGTCTTACAAGTCATGGAACCCGAAGAAAGAACCATAAGAAAATCAAACTCAAGCTCCTCACTGACATCAGTATTGTGATGACATTTTTTGACAGACAGTCCCATGTGAAATATTTAATATACAAGGATAGGGTATCAAATCTTTAATCTCCCTCTTATCATGTAGGGTGCCATGAAAGGAGACTTTGATGGAGTTCTGAAGGTCAGGTGACGTGCTCCGACACCATGCTAATTCCCTATCAGAGCCGTCAGAGGTGTAATGTTGTCATTCTAACCAGACCTGCTATGATCACTTACCACCATCATATCACCACACCCATCCAAGTGGACACTGTCCCCATGGATCCATACTGCCTGACCTTCTGAAGGGTCATTTAATGGACTCAATTAGTACATTCATAGAACAGAACTGTTTTCTCCTTTGATTCATTTACAGTAAACACAATCTCATATTTTCTTTTTCTTTCAGATAGCATCAAGATATAGATGATTTCTAATTCACTCAGGACTCACCTCTGTGGATAATTGTTCCTGTGACACTGGGCCATGACATTTACAAGGGTTTGTTACTGGGTGAGTCGTCAGTCTTCATGATTTAGGAAGAGCTCAAGAGCTCGTCTAATGGTGGGCATGGACAAAGGAGGCAGGCTAAGCTTCTGTCTTGACTCTTAGAGCATGTCTCCTCAGTTTATGCATTCTCTACCGATTCAGCAGATTGACGTTCATTGCCTGCAGCATTTGTGGAGCTGAGTTAATCATATTTAGATAAGGGTTTCAGTGCGCAAAAGCATTTCCATTTATTAGGCAAGAGTGTTTTCCTTTACTCTCAGCCATAGTTAATGTTCCAGTCTAGCAGTCTGGACATTTTCCAGATGGGAGGGGGACTTCAGGAGGATCTGTGATCCTTCTGCACTGACACTGAACTCCACTCTGCGGAGTTCATTTAGAAGCTGTGGTGAGAGTACCACATGATAAACACATAGCTACATGTCCTTGTTAAATATTGTTCTTGTTTATTTATTTGAATATAATCTGCATATCACTTTTACATAAAACGGTCCTAATCCCAGGATAGACAAGTAGAGATATTGTTTTCTAATATTTTTCCAAAATATTATGCATAGCACTGTGTTATTAGAAATAAATATTTGCACCAACTAGGGGCATTTCTTATGTTTGACAACAATTAAGGTAGTGTAATGAAACCCTAAAAACCCATTCTATTTCTATCAGATAAAGAATTGGCTCAGCAGTGCCCTCCAAGTAAACAAGTATATTAAGCTAAGAATAGCCATGAAACCCTATTACCCTAAAACTAAATTCTGTAGAAATTACACAACACTGCCATATAAAGTTAAAACAAATTCTTGTTACACCAACATTTAAGCCAAGTAAATATTATTTTGGTATATTTTGGAATGTTTAAATGTATATTCATGAAATAATCAGTTTGATTGTTGGGAACGGATAAAGAAGACTTGTTAACTGTCTTTTTTCCATTGGATGAAATGTGCTGCTCAAAGCAGTCACCGCTGAATTAACTGAATAATAAAATCACAAAGAATAGATTTTTGATCAAGGCCATTTGCTTGCTGGAACAGTGGGGAATGTTTTCGGTAATCACCATTTCCCCTCCTACTTCCTCAACGGATTCTTTGTTTTCCTGTGTTCAACAGAGCAAATATGGTTTAATAATATCTTTCCCCTACATGCTCTTTAACCACCTGCTCATGTTGCACTGCAAATCAGGCTTTTATGAAGCTGCTCGGTGCCTGTAAGCTGTATGGATGTGAATTAGTGTTTTGGTCAAGCCAAATGCTATTTTGTTCTTTTGCTATTAAAGTATTACACAGGCTACTCTACTTTATGCTATTAGTTGATGTTGATTGTGCTTGTCTTGATTGCAGCCATGGTAGGTCTGACATCAGTCGTCCAAACAAATGTAGGCTACACAGTATTTTCAGACTGAATAATTTCCAATTCACACCACAAACAGTAAAAGCTGCTCGATAAATTAGTCATAGATTTGAGGACGTATATCTTCAAAGATATGCAACCTAACTCAGTCTTTTTCTCATCCTGTGGAGCAGGTCCATTAGAGGAGGAGCTTATCTGTCATCCTGAAGGCAGTTTATCAGTGCCATTGAGGCTGAGTTGATCCTGAGACTGCAGTCCTGAAGCTGAGCTTTCATCAGGGCCAGGAAAGCAATCATGGTATTCATGGCAGCACATGTGAATGTCCACTTAGGAATGGAGTGGAGAGAGAGTGACCTTTAATGGCATCTGAGATGGGAGTATAATGCATTTGATCATGGGAATATGGGAATCTAATGGGAATAAGTGTGTGTATGTGTGTGCCTCTGTGGGCACATCTGCATCATCACAGTATGTGTATGTATGTATGTATGTATGTATGTATGTATGTATGTATGTATGTATGTATGGGCGCATATGTGTTGTACAAGCTAGATTTTTACAGCAGTGAGAGTCTCATCATGGAAGTACACATTAGCCTATTTTTCTACGAGAAGCACATCATCTTACCAAAACCGTTCATGTGGACAGCATTCCTCCATGGTCACTGGTAATGGCAAATGCATAGTGCTTAACTTTAATTTGAAAGTGCTCCTGCATGAATTATGTATGAATGCAGCATTAGACTCTACGGAGTAACATGAAGTAATTGCCCTGACCTCCCACCGTCCCACTTTTGCCTAAACCCTAACTCGCTGCCTGGGGGGATGTGCGTGTTTATGTGTGTTGGGGAGGGAGAGGCTCGACCGCCTACTCCCAGCCCTTCTCTCAGCACCTCTGGCATGCCACAGTTGGCCAACATGGCCATGAAAAATACATGATTGTCAGAGTGTTGTTGCGTGTACCAGAGGAATCATCCTGTTGGGTGCTATTTGTGAAGCGGCTCAGTGTGGTGTTGATTCATGTTGTGCTGTGATAGTGGTTTTGACATTCCCTCAGAGTCGCTCTGCCTCCACACAGCCTGGTGCTGTAGGTGCTGCGTGCTTGTCTCGCTCTCGCTGTCCGTCGTTTGAAAAAGCCTAATACCAGATGGATCGTTTGCCCCCTTATTCAAAATAAAACGCTTAACTGATGGGATAAAACTATTTCACGGCTGGAAATCAGAATGCTCATGAAGTCACAACATCTGAATGCAGAAAACCCATAGGTTACAAGCGGATACAAGTAATTAATGCATCGCATGAACATATCCCATCCAATATAACCCACATAAAATCCATATTTGGAGTTTTTTGGAGTTTGGTTTGTGAAATCAGTTAACATTACCATACGTGACCATCATCTCAAAGAAAATACTCCCTTTTGCACAAAGACATTTGATAGCATGGAGAAAAGATTCTCGAGTGATAATATTCCTTCAGTTATGTTGTGTGGTTAAAAAGCCACCTGGGTAATCCATAACATAACATGTCTGTTGTTTATTGCTGAATCAATGAAAAGTTATGACGAAAACTCATGTAACGCTGGAACACTAGATAGAAAAGAACTGTGTGAGATGTGCTCGATCAATATGCTCCTTATCATCAGTGCTGGGTATTTATAAACATATTTCATTGCAATGGGACTGGGAGATTTTCCAGCTGTAGCTGAGCGGGCAAAGGCGGAAAATATTGATAGGAACTGTAACCTTGGTTGTGCCAGGCAGCTCGATCCAGGACTTAAAAAAGAAGTTCCTCCCCTTGGGTTGTTAAAAAAGGACTTGGTCCATCACAGGGCGCCCAGGCCCGGGTGGAGAGAGAGGTGAGGACCCCCTGCAGCAAGGCTGATAGGATAAATGGAAGTGCTTTAATAGCGGCCGTAATCCAGCCTCTCACATGCCCAGCGTGAGCTCTCACAGGCTCCAGGCTGGGCAGCACTAACACCTGACGACTGACTCTCCATCCACTCTTTCATTCCGCTGACCCTATTAACTCTGGAGATAACAGCGCACTGTGGGACTTTCTGTCACTCACTGAGCAGTCGAAGGGTGAACTTCAGCCTTGAAGGAGCTTCCTCAACTATTCCATCCCAATCAACATCACATTACCTCCTCTAGTCTTTAACTGTCTACGTCTTGATGAACCTTCATAGATTTGATATTAGTCACCTTACACATCACAGAGAAAGTAATTCTGCCATTTAGGCCTATTGCAGAATTGTACTACTTATAAAAGGCCCTTGACCAGGTTATATTTTTATACAGTTTTGTCAATGTAACTCTTTATCAGCTCACAACAGTTGAATTATCATTTGACAGACAGCTTTGAAGTGTTTATTAAGCACTGAGTTGAATTTGAATGTATATTGAGCTTTATCATTATCATTATCTATCAATATTATTATTTTAAAATCAATTTCACTGACAGACATTTTCATTTCAAATGTCTGTCAGTGAAATGGAATGTTCATTGCCTGTTTGTTGATCTAAACCTTTAGCCCCAGATAGAAAACCAAATAAATTGCTCTTTCATCAGAGTATTTAAATCTACAGCAGAGATGGTTGTATGATATAATGTATAGCTAGGAATCCAGTCAGAGATAGTCATACTGTATTAAAAGACTGTTTTCATCCAATTAATATGTCTGTTTAGACATCTATCTTATTATTGTGTGTGTGTACGTGTGTGTGTGTGTGTGTGGTTATCCTTTTGAAATTTTCTTGCTACACAAGGTGAAGTGTGTGTTATTGGTAGCATGTTATTGGTTTCTAGAACATGGCAGCCCCTTTGTAAAAACATTGTTTGGGATTATAATTGGTTTCCCATCCCGACATGCTTGGGCATCCCCTGTCTCCTACACACATTCACACACACACTCTCTTATTTCAAATGTTTGTTCTGCTGGACGGGTGCCACAGCGTGTGCATGTGTTTATATTGGAGCTCTTTGGCACAGATGTCCTCTGCCTGGCACTTGGCATCTGTAAACAGGGTCATGATGAATTTAAAGCATGAGGCTTGTCCTGCTGTCTGTCCACGGAGACAGGGGTCACTGAAGCAGGGCGCAGACCAGTCTCTCATTACAAGAAGAAAAGATGAACTGTCACTTAAGCAGTTTTCTCAAGATGATTTAAGCGTACCAACAAAAATTGAATACGATATGAATACTCAAGCGGATATGAATACTTATATGCTACATATTTGTTTACAAGTAGACTCAAAGCTGGTGCATGTGTTCACTATTGGACATCCCAGACAGCACGGAACAGACTGTGATTTGCCATACTCTGTTGCCTATTGCAGTATGCTTGTTCATGGCTCCTCATTAAAACTGGCAAGCATCATAAATGCCATGGAGGGACGTGAGGGGAGAGCGTTGGTCTGTGATTTAAGTCCCATTCTGAAGGGGTACTGAGCTCCCCAGAGACGAGCCACATCCTCAACCCCTCCCTCAAAGGTTATGGAATAAATATGCCTCACCATGTTATTTTCCCAAGCCTACTTTAATGATTGACCTGTAAAAATGTCAAATGGATTTTATGACGCTCTGAATTAATCGTCTCCTCCTAATGTCATGGTTCAGCCCGAGTACAGGCCTCTAGAAACAGCAGTATCAAAACTTCACAATCAATTTTTCCAATTTTCTGTCTTTACACATACAGCCATGAAACCAGTGCACCATTGCCCTGTCAGCTTGCTAGTCTTAACACAGTGGAGTGTTCACAACAAATGGGAATTCATAGCAAATGACTCCAGAGTGTCATGCAAAGGTCACCACAAATTTCTGCAAAGTGCATTTGTTATTATCTATATTAAATCTAATTTTCTAACACTTTAGATTTATGAGGTAGTTTCAAAATGGTGTTCTTGTTGTATGGTCGAGTAAAACAAGGTTTGATGGCATCCTTGAACTGACTTTTTCTTTGTATAACACACATTCTCAAAATAACAGTCTGAAGACATTCTCTTTGTTGTCCTGAGAAAAAAGGCTGAAGCCATTTAAGAGAGAAAAAAACTGATAACAGAGAAAGTGTTGTTTTCCTGTGCCTTCTGTTTGATGATTTAAGGAAAGGCAACTGGGTTTAATTAAACATGCAACAGGGATAAGACCACAATAACAGCAATGTCAGATGAAAATGACTGCGGATTACACATGAGCACCTATGAATTCCCTAACACATAAAATAGTTATGAAAATTGTATTGAAAGACAATGCAAATACAAGGCAAACAGCACAATACTGACTTAGCAGTACAACTGGTTAATGGAGCATTTAATCAAAAACACATTTGAAATATCAGCTCACAGAATGAGTTATACTTTCTCCTCACAGGTCTTCTGATTAATACACAATTGGAACCATACAGCATTTTATACAACCAGCTTTATAGGGAAAACGTTTGGATGAATCTTTCAACCTGCTTGGGAAATGTGCAAAACAGTTTTCATCAGCTCTCTTTAACATTATCTTCATCATCTAAAGGATTCTGATAGAAAATAGCTATATCCACACCTTAAAAAGACAGATGAAACCTGTGAATATCACTCATAGAGAAAAGTGTGTGCTTATAACTAAAATGTTGGATAAATTGACCCCCCTTATCTCATCAGGCTGCTTGTGTGATGATTGAGAGAGATTTAAATCATGCCACCAAAGGGTGTTGTTCTGAGTAGTGGTGACTCTCCCCAGTAGCTCTCTCCATCACATAGAATTCCAGTTTGGAATAAAGTCTAAGCTGTGGACTGGAAGGGCATAAATGGGACCTGTATGCACTGGCATTCATACTGTTAATTACAACCTAAATCATGTTCTTTCAGATGAACAAGGACTGAATAGTTACATAAGTTTACTGACAGGGCCACATAGAAATGTAGAGTTGGAAAATTATTATAAAACGATAATGAAAATTCCGAGAGGCCAAAGTTTGCCTTGGTAATCATCTGACGTACCAGGCCATTTAAGCTAATGTAAATTAGTTTGAACATACCTATGTGGTGAGAATAAACTCTATTCATTATATTAACTTCATTGAGGAAGAAGAAAATCGGAGACTTATGGGATGTAAAGTTGTTATTTATTCAAAATATTGCAAAAAATAGAATGCAAAAGAATTGCATAAGAATTGCTCATTAATTGATGGAGAGCTGCAGCATTAGTCCTGTGCTTTGCCACACCATCCAAAACAGCGGATCCAAAACCGCTGAAACCAAGCAAACATTCCATCATGAGGTCACATCATGACATGACACACAGAGACAAAAGAAGACAAAAAGACAAATAGCAGGCAACAGCACATTTCAATGCGATGGAGATGTATACAAACCTTCATGCGAGACCTGGATGCCGGGCCAGTGTCCTCTGAGAGGCAGTGCTCATCACCCTCCCCCATGTCCACAGGGGAGTGGCGACCACTCTCCTCATTCTCCACATGCAAAGGCATGGCCTCCTGCGCAGAAGTTAATGCTACACACTGGGCTTCAGAGACGTCCTGGAGATGAGCGGAGGATTCTGGTCTGGACATTTCCATCTTGCCGTCCTGTGCGGAGACTTGAGTCTCATTGTCCAGTGGCACAACTTGATGAGGCTGTTCTGAACCATGGTCAGGCTCACTGAGGTCCTCATGGGTTGAGTCATTACCCTGCCTCCTCAGTGTGGCCATCCAGGGAGGCTCTATCCAGCATGGGAACTGGATAGGCAGTGCCACACATAGTGCGTCACATAGCTGCCAAACGTCATAAAGGAACCAATATGAGCACCAGAGAAAACCCAAACGTTTGGCTCTACTGAAGCACACCTACCATTAGAGCTTCTTAGCATGACTCAGTCAGCGCGTAACACCTTAGTTTTCACCGAAAAGACTGAAATACTCACCTTCAGAAGTCTGGTCATAGCTGGGCATGATCTAACTGAATGAGCTAAAAAGACCGTTGCGACAGCCTCCGCATATTTAAGGGCCTCAGCGAAGTGTCCTGCCCCGAGCAGTCTACAGCTGTAGAGGATCTTCATAGTCTATAGCACAAGATCCAGACAGTAAGCTCATCTAGCGTTAAAATAGCAAAATGACTGATGCACATATAGTAAAACATTGATTAAAAAGTTATCAAAGTCCATAGGTGTCCCTGTGCACAAACCTTCAGTTGAACAGGTGCAGGTCAGGCAGGTAAGTATAATCCAAGAGTGAAAGATCAAGAATCACCGCACACTGATTACTATTAACTTAATTTCTATTTTTATTTTTAAAAGAAAAATTAAGTTAATAGTGATCAGTGTGCGGCGATTCTTGATCTTTCACTCATTGATATATTTGTGCATTAACTTTGACTGCAAAAAGGCTACAAGTATACCTGGAAACGTAAACATTGATTCCCTGTGTTGAAAGACAAAAGGTACTCATATGCCTCAGTCCGTTGTATTGCAGCATCACATACAAACTCCTTCAATGGCATGCTACAGAAAGACAAGATGCAGATCTTGTGTTACTTAAATGAATGTTTCTTAGTTTGGACGGACTTATGTCTGTTCCATGACTAACCTGAAATCCTGTCCAATCAGTGTCAGCTTAGAGTCCCGATGATAGTAACTAGGCTCTATGCGCATGGCCATATAACAGAAATGAGCAGACCACATGTGCCCATTCCTTGCTGGAAGACATTATGGTTTGATTCAATTATTATTGACCTCTGTGTCGTGTACCAGATGTATGGTCATCTGAGAAATGCTTATTCATTTCTTACCAAGAGTATCAGCCAGCATGTTGACCATCACGTTCTGGAGTTGAGGGCAGATGGAATTGGCCAAGATGATGGCCAGATGGGGGCACCACTCTCTCCAGCTCATGTCCCCACATTTCTGGAAGGGAGTTGCCATGATGAAGACAATGACATAACATTCATATTAATCATGCTGCAAAGACACAGTGAACAAATCAACACACACTCCTTTGCATGCATGTACACACTCAAAGAGCTCAAATATACTCACTGAAACAACTCCTGGAATTTGTCCTAGAAAGACATGGTAGTATGTCTTCATTGGGTCAGAATCATCCAGACTGCTGATGAACCTAAAAAAACAATAGCACTGATCACTGTTCCAAGTCTTACAGAGTCAAATGAGAATAGTTGTCACTGTCTTGACTGTCCATAATTCATGAAACTGTCCTTACCTAGTTATGGATGGGACACATGATGCTTTCCTAAAAAAGCTGTCCAGTATCAATGCATGCTCCCAGTATTCATTTTTAATGGCAAGGTTTAGAGCTTCCTACAACACAATATCATCAAGTTTAATATTAGTCATACATAGATGTTCAGTCAGACTCCATATCGCTGCATTTCATATCTGACGTGTGTTTGTATCATCTAGAATCTAGATCTTGCCTCTTTCTTGTTCAGAATGAGCAATTCCACAAGGTCTTGACCATGACTATCTGGAGCTCTAGTTCCATGCAGTTGCTGCAGCAGTTGGATGGCCAGGTCCTTGCCAGACACCATCTGGAAAAGAGAACAGTCTGTCATCAAATATGTAAAGCTCCTGAGATATTTTTTTTTACATTTTCCATAATGATACTATGGAAGTATAAAGGGCAGGCCATGATTCTATCTCTGTTGTATCAATATCTGCCTGACGCTTGACGCTACATAAAAACATCCCAGCTCAAGCAACCAATGCTTTACTTCAGTCACACTTACGCCATTCTTTCTCCACATCATAGCCAGCATACGCCAGACCATGTCAACTCCTGCTTTGTCTTCAATGGATTCATCATTGATACACCGCTGCCACTCAGTCAGAATGTAGTGGTATACTGCTCTATGATCCGTCACACCTCTGCAATCATTAGACCATATATTAAAGTAGTTTCCAAACATTACAACGAGGCTTAAGTAAAAATGTACAACTTGGCTATTCTTTACTCTCCAGATCTCACCTCACAAGTGGCCCAGGAAATATTACTTTTCCATTAAGAGAATCCATCTTCAAAGCCAGCTGAAATGTTGGAGAATGTAATAATTACTGAGTGTGGATATTTTTAGGTAACATAATAGGTATATGAATACAGAATTCTGAAGAGTGTGATTCTTTCTGTACTCAGCACTGATAGCACTATCGGCCCTTACCAAGTCTCTCTGTATCACATCTTCTTCATCAGACTGACTGTCTGAGTCGCAATCCAGATAATCAAGCTAAAGGATCACAAACCACATTTAAAATCTCTGATTATATCTATAATAGTAACACAGCCAAATGGAACTTTCCACACTACAGGATACAACTATCAAAAGGGAATATAATAATAACAAAAATTTGCTTTTTCACCAAATTGGCGAAAAATACATTTGGCCATATGCTAGCAACCAAAGGGTGTTTCAGTTAAGGAAAACTTCAACGTTTCTCTGTTTCCTACAATCAAAGCATTGAAATAGTGTAGCAGATAACTTTATATGTAAAGGTAGATTTAATTGTGACCAGGATTTGGTCTAATAGCCAAAATGTGCAAGTTTTCTGTTACCTTGGGGGTTACAGAGGCAACCTGCGCAAAGAAAGCTTCATATCTCCCAAAGTAGAAATCCCACCAGGCGGCATGAGATCTGCCAATCATAAAAGTGCAGCTTTCAATGTCTTGCACCAAACAATATTTTTTAATAGCCTATATATTTATATTTCTGAATAGTCTGTATTGTAAATCTGCATACCCTGCGTTGGCTCTCTCAAGCCTTGCTTGACAGATTGGCTTTTTAGCCTCAGTCTCACCCAGGACATCCACTTTATGCTGTTAAGAGAAAATAGCTCAGTACTTTAAAGTGGCCCTGTGTCTCCAAACTGAAATGCTGAATGAACTTCACATTCATATTCACAGTTGATATACAAAAGTTTTTTTTTTTTACCAAATTACACAATATAACATTATGGTGATACCTCATGAATCCGGGCCTCACTAGGAACATCTACCAGTTTTTTGACCTGCAGGTGAAGTTCAGGTGAGAGGAGGGCTCCACAAACAGCCTTCGGCTTACGAATATTTCCCTCATTCGACATTTTCACAGACATCTCTGAGGCCAAGCTCACTGTCTCGGAAGTCATGGCGAGGACAGCCAGCAGACTGTAACTTTCCGTTACTCGGGTAGGCTATGCGCTTACAAGTCCGACAAGAAAGATTATTCTGAATGCAGACTGTCGAAAAACGTGCCTCTCTGTCTAAACTCAGGATCGATTTTGAGCACGTTCATGTGCACACACACACAGCTAATGAAATTTAAACATCACAATGGAAAATGTCAAGTAAGTAGCCTACTGCGTCACAATGTTCTGGGTGGAATGATTTTTTTTTTTTTTATAGCGATTGTAGCCAAAGATTCTAGAGCGGAGCTCGGGTCTAGAATCTTTGATTGTAGCCACGGAGAAGGCTCTCTGGCAGAGGCAAAGCACTCTGGAAACTTTGGTTCTTGCAGGGCCGAGACTAACTTAAAACAAAGACGGTTGATGAAAGACGATTCATAACATAAATGTATGCCTTATAGAGAATGTAAGTCCTATATTGACAGTGAGGTATAGAACACAATAAATTAAGATAAGTTGCTCATTTTCAGCACTTTGAACAGCGACGATGTCCAGCAACAAGCTTGTAGGACAGCTGGTCTATGAGCCATTGATGAAAATAAACTATTCCTTTGTCAGTAAGACAGAGGTAGTCTAGCCTACGCATCAGAATTAACAGGAAGCTGGTTATGTTCCATGATAAGTGCTCTGAACTTGCTAAATAGGCCTAAACATTTTTTTGTTGTTGTAATTCTAGCTTAGTTAGGTTGCCATTACACAAACGTTTAGGGAAGCTATCACTACATTTCTCTGAAGTCAGCACATTTTCCATTTCAAAATTCCATACTTTTTCCATACTCAGATTTTCAAACTTCTCGGTAGATTTTTCTGACCATATTCTAGATATTGTCAATGGAGCGTTCTACTAGCATTGTGAAGATCTGTATAATAATGTTTATTATTAACTTGTTAGCCCTCAGAAAACACTTGCCCATTGTTGGATACTTTTCGTTGGGGGGGGCTGTGTTGGAAGGTGCACTCACATTTTTAGTTCTCTAGATACAGCGTAGCCTACATGTGTTGGAGACTAGTGCACTGCTGACAGAGGCCTCAGAAATCACCGAATTATTTGTTTGCAATAACAGTTTATCAGATAATGCAGTATCCATGTCTTGGTAACTTTTACAAAATCCAAAAAGTCTACCAGTGTTTTAGCCGAAAAAAAGCAGAGCTACGCAAACATACCAGTGCACAATGGTATAGGGCACGTGCATAGAACAGGGGTTCTCGATTTGGTTTTGTTACCAGGGTCCCCTTGTGAGGACCCCCATTCAATTGTATCTTGATGATGTGGACTGACAGTTAAGCTACACAACAGTAGGAATGGTTCATGATGACCTGAGTGAAGTGATTAGTACTGTAGATGTAATAGTCTGGAAACATAAATATTTCTCCATACCCTTGTTTCTTTTTTCCATACTTATCTAGACCTGGAAATTACTCAAATCAAATTCCATACTTTTCCAGGTTTTCCATACTGCGTAGGAACCTTGTGAAGTGCTCCAATGCCATCGGCTTTGGTCTACGGTAAATTAAACAATCGGCTACAAATGAATGAATAATTTGTTGATAGAACAGTCCAATTAGGCTGATCTAATTAGGACCACTTGATGGCAATATCCTGGTCTGCTTTTTGCCAGTCAGGCTCTGTACAGTAAAGGGGACAAAATTCAACAACAGGCTACAAAGTTGTTCTATGTTTATCCAGACAATTATGGTGGTGACATTTAGGATATTTGTGTCATTTAGGTAGCTCTCTACGTCAGGCTAAGCTCTCTACCTACTTTAAGTTGAAACTGTTTGCTGTCCATTGAGCATGCACCTATGCTTGTATAATAGGCTTGAAGGCGCTCTAAGCGATGCTGGGTAATGTCACTTCTGTTGACGTTCAAACAAAACAGAAAGCTAGCTCGCTACTCCCTCCCCCTCCCTCCCGTGCACTCTCCTAAACGCGCATCTCTATGGTGATTTGCTGGAACAGTTTGCTTAGTTTTTTTGGGCAAAGTTTGCCCAAGTTGTTTTGTGGCTGTTTTTGGAACCTGGGTTGTCCACAGAGATTGCGTTTTTTTTTTTTTTTTACAGTGTATTCAGGACACAGGCAGCTAGCGGATGGTGAGGTGATGTTTTTCTGTAAGTGACAAAAAATGTTTTAGCCTATAAAAGGGGCAGTCGTGGCCTATGGTTAGGGCTTCGAGCTTGTAACCGGAGGGTTGCCGGTTCGATCCCTGACCAGTAGGAACGGCCGAAGTGCCCTTCAGCAAGGCACCTAACCCCTCACTGCTCCCCGAGCACCGCCATTAGTGTGTGCTTCACGTCACTGTGTGTTCACTCTGTGTTCTGTGTGTTTCACTATATTCACGGATGGGATAAATGCAGAGACCAAATTCCTTGTATACGCAAGTATACTTGGCCAAGAAACCTGATTTATTTATTAGATTTATTAAAACGCATGACATCACTTAGAGTACCTTAAGTGTTATTAAATTAACAATCCTTTGCCTTCAAAGTTTTTTGATAACCAAGATCAGTTTGCAAGAACTACATTTTATACATCCATTTATACATCCATTTAATCCATTGATAGATGGCATTTGCGCTCTCTTTCTCTTTCTCTCACTTACACACACACACACACACACACACACACACAAACGGCAGCAGTGGTGCCAGCTGCCTGGATCTGGGTGATAAAGGGAAGGTCTTGAAGGTTCGGAAACCTGAGGTTGTCTGTGAACCCTGGGCAATAAAGACGGCGCATACTGAGGTAGCACATCTGGGCCCTGCTAGATTAGTGACAGGTGCTGACTGAAGAGTGAGAGACCCAGCCCCAGCCTGCACACTTACTGATGCTTAAAGCTGGAGAAACAGGCCATTTCACCCTTGGGAATCATTATATACAGCTCTGATGGCCATGGAATACATAGTTCACATAGTTCACAATATTCTTTTTGGCCAATATTTTCAAACCTGTGCGTGATCCTGTCCTGGAATTCCAATCATCGCCTTCTAAAATGTGTGGAGACTTGCAGTACCCTAATTTTCAGGCATTCCTTTCCCATTGATTTCTTCAGTCAGGTTTTGACACATCACAATTCTGAATGCTTGTCTTCGGCAGATGAAATGGAGGTGAAAAAAGCAAGGGAGAGGATATTTTTTGACTGTTTTTTTTCTTCTTCTTCTTGTACCGCTGAGGGGATGCTGGAGGCATCCATTAGGCATGTCAAAAATGGCAGATAAAAAAGAAGACGAGAAGTGAGGGAGCGCACAGCAGTAGTAAATCTCTCAGACGTCAAACCTGTAATTTGAGAGACGGAAATTATTCAGTCATGCTTGCTCTCAGAAATCTTGCCCTCATCAAATTGCATCTGGGTTTGCTGAGCTCCAAACAGAAATTGGTTTCTGCCAACTGGAAGATAGTGTCACTGCAGGGGCTCATGTGTTTTGCTCACGTGATTCTTTAGGACTGGGGGAGAGACACAATAGCAAGTAATGCCCTGGTCAACAAACACTCTTGCATTGCACTTTGTGATTTACATTTTGTTTAAATTTGAACATTATTTTCTCTGGTACAGTATGAGCCCCATTATATATTGGCCCTAATATTGAAAGAAATTATGAGAACAATTGGGCTGTAAATGGCATTCAGACAATGTCCATGCCCAAAATGCTACCATTACACTCCATTAAAGTCCTATCTCCAAGTGCAACATTATGCCTCCATTTCCTATGAAATGAGCTTTCATGTTTTTATATTCTAGCCCTCTAGATTAATTATGATGTGTGTCCCTGTGCTATGTTGTTTCAGGCAGCTCTCTGTAACTATTAGCAACATGCTTTTGCTAGCTTGCTCGTACTTTTAAACAAACATCCATTCACAAGAACATTTGTCAGAAAACTGCAATCAGACAGAAAAAGAAACAGAAACAGAAATTCATTCAACATTGCAAGCTATCTGTTTCTTTTAACCCTTACCATGCATTCTCAGAATGTGGTAGGAAGCTTATAGACTATATAATCAGCTGGCACATTACAGGACTGAAACATAGCCGAATACCTTTCTCTTTGGGAGAGTAAGGGATTTAACTGTGCCATCATTTGATTGATTTGGTCTTATTGTTCAAGGTATAAGATTAATTAGCTATCATTAAGCACCATCAAATTGGGTTTTGATGATGAAATACATCTGCTCAATTGCATGAAAGACGTGGGGAATTCTATGGTCAAGCTTAAAATGGTCTATATTGTCAGTGGCACTGAAGCTCAGGACTTTAACAGCTGATCACTTATGACAAGGCAAAGTCTGTGTGAGCAGAGACCTTATCTCTCTTTTTCATCCCTTCCTTTTGGGTTTCTCTTTTCCATCCAGAAACTAATCAGAAGTGTTTATCAGTAGCTCTGGAAATAGCTTTCATCTCTGTCGCAGATACTGAGGGCCGATGACCTTTTGTTTAGGAAGGCTAAATGGGGGAATTTCACAGCTCACCGCTCTGGGGTAAGTGGTTGAGAAATGTGTTGCAGACGTTTAGTCTCGGCGATGCTCCGGGCAGATTATGCACAGAGAGGGCTTGTGGGTGTTAAAACACATTACCGAGACAAAACCTACATGGAATTTCATCAGCTATAGATGTATGGAGCTCACCAGTGTGTGGCTATCAGGACTTGTGGATACTATTTATTCTGACTCCAATCTTAGCACATGTTGACATTTCACTGGAATCCACTTGTGCTTACCACAAATCTGAAGAGGTTAGCGCAGTGTCCATGCCCATTAAAAAAAACTTTTACGCACAATTACATTGTTTGAAGAAAATATTGTTTGAAGAAAACATGTTTTATTTGCGATTTCTACTACACTACCCCACCCCACAAAGGAACACGGCACCATTTTATGTAATTGGGTTATTCACCATCTCCCCTAGTGTTAGATACAGTAAGTGAACAAAAACAGGCGAAGCACTGCTACTTGGGTGCAGAGATATCACACAACACATGGGTACCATTTTTCACTCGCCACAACACAGACAATCTCTGCGCCCAAGTAGCAATGCTTCGCCTGTGCTTCGCCCCAATATAGTCCCAAGTCAATGCATTACTTATCTAACTCTAGGGGAGACAGTAAATTTAAGTGTAAAAGCAGTGTCTTTGATAGTTGGAGATCTAGCTTGGGAATACCCATACGAACCTTTGGCAAGTTTGGGATTTAATGTGCTGGTCCGTCTGGCCAAGAGGCCATTGACGCCCTTTTCCAATGTTCATAAAACCCAGCCATGCAATTACAATCGCTAAACAGGCATATTTTCTTTGGAATTGAGGAAACAGCTGCATTTTGAACCTTCGTTTACAAGACTGCTGCATTTCTGAAATGATTCATTTCTCTGCTAGTTACGCCCTTGCTGAAAGTCATAAGTCAATGAATCCTTTCCAGACCCACTCTCAATCTTAATTAAAGAAGGGTCTGGTGTCAATGAGACATTGCTATGGAAATGTTTCTCTTCTGCCTCAACGCACGCTTGTCACTTATTTGAACAAGATGGTAGTCGCGGTAGTGAGGACCAATGAGTGGCCATCTGATAAAAACATTTTTTTCTCATCTTAAACATGTAATTTGCTCAATACAAACAATTGGAAGTTAGTCACCCTGTTGACTCAAATTCAACAGAAAGCTTGAGGAAAAGTATCATTGGAAAAGGTATCATTCACAATTGTTGATGATTAGTTCCTTCACTGTGAAAATGAAAATGGACAGTCTGGTACCTTTGCCTTATTAGCACAAAATCAAATGTTCTATGATCATGATTCACCATTTAGCTGGTTGGCCTGAGTCCAGGCATACAACTCTTTATTTACAGGTTTTTCGAAATGTCAATGAAAATGTCAAACAAAATAAATAGGAAATATACTTCCAGAACCGGACTGTTGAGCTCTCTTCAAGAGTCTCTGGCATAAGTGATGTCACACACTTGAATTTCCCCTGGGGATCAATAAAGTATCTATCTATCTATCTATCTATCTATCTATCTATCTATCTATCTACACTCTGCACTCTGTGTCTTTAGCTGAAATGGCCAGAGTAGCCCTCTGAATGTTCCTTATGAGTGAGAGTGTGACACTATGGAACCATCCTTCAAATTGGGGCTGTGCAGTTGAAATTGTCACTTGTTTATTCAAAGACAGTGTATGATTGGCATGCTCGGAGTGGCAGTTTACGAACAAATTCTTTTTTGAATGTTGTTTCGAAGAGATGCAACCCAGGTGGAAGTTAACTTGCTGTTGAGGTCAATATCCATGAAATGTTTTTATGCAAACAAACCAAATCCAAAGGTGGTTTCTAAGGTCTCTATATTGTTGATGTCAGATATGTTTTTAAACGTTATCTTTCATATTTCACATCCAAACACCTAGATACAGCTCTCACTTGCGTTATTTTCTGTAAGTGTGCACTGACTGAGTGCTGTGCTGTTAATGGGAAGGGGGAAGGGAGTGACTGGATGGGCAGGAGCCAATAGTTGCTTCTTTGAATGATATTTTCTGCATTGTTTATCCAACCAATGTCAAACTCTGCACTCTGCAAACACTGCACTCGATTGTGCCCTTAGCAAGACACATGCCATGTTTGAAGTCGGTCAGACAAACGGTTTGAGAGATATGCGAAGAACAGACAGACAGGTCTGATCAGACAAATCAGACAAAATCAAGGAAAAGGATTGCTGCGCCGTCTCAGATTTTGTTCAAAGTTTGTCTACCCAATATTTAGGTCCCAAAAACCAAGACCTGTAAAATATTTTTGTTACATGTAAATTCCAATGTTTTCATACATTTTAAGGCCATGATTGGGCATTAATATCTCAGAAAGTATTATTTCTGGCCTGCCCAGACTTTGTAGGGTGGAATGTTCTCAGTATAACTGGATGCCCATTAAGTTTTAAAGCCCTAGATTGCAAAAACTGGTGATATTGAGGGTCTTGTAAACTCAGTTTTTGTATCCACATGGCACCGATCATTATTTTGTCTGCAAATACAATACTTTATTAATGTTGAGCCAATGTTTGAGGTCTCTGTAACAAATGCACATTTGCATGTACTTCCTGGTTTGAAGGCGTGTCTTATTACTAAGGTAAAGGACACACACCATATTTGCACTCATGGCAGCATATCAGATCTGTGTCCTTATAAATTTAAGACATTGTTAGGGAAAGGAAACTTTGCCTATATAGGTGCAGTTCAGTGGAACAAGTTAGACCAGCAAATGAAATGTGTTTATGTTATGTCATTGATTATCACACACTCTGAGTGAGTGTCTTGTCTTGTCCTGGTGTTATGTGTTGAGGACCACAATGGAAATAAGTCCTGGATTTTATTGTGTTGTATCCTTGATTGTATCTGATGTCTGTGTATGTAAGGCATTCTTGATACAATTAAATCAATCAAATCAAATCAAATTCCGTACAAACTTTAATGGTTCAGTCATACTGAGAACAAGTTTGGGCTGCCTATGAATAATACTTTTCATTATAATGTCCAAACATTGCATCCCAGATAAAGTGACCTTCAGGCTGTAAAACTGAAGTAATTTCAAGGGCTGAAAATAATATGAAGACATAAGATTTGAACAGAAATAATATATAATGCAGGCCTATTCTTGATATAGACAGGGTTTGAACAAAATCTGAGACGGTGTCTAACCTTATCTGATTTGACATGGAATGACCCCAGCAGATAGACAGACGGACTTACCTGCAATCATTAGATAGATGATGGCCATAGAGATATCACTGTCGTGGAGAAAAAAAATTGTGTGTGTGTCTATGTGTGTTTGGTATTTTTTTATGACTCATGTCTCCATATCACCATGTGCATGTTTACACTCCCACCAATTGGAAACGGTCAATCAATTCTAGACTGCATGCTGTAAAGAAAAGGAAACCTTCATCTTTGAGTAGACCAGTGTTTCTCAAACTTTTTTTCTGGGGACCCACTTTTTAAAAATGACAGACTATCGCGACCCAACTCGTGACTGTGGTAGTTAACAAACTAGATCAGTGGTTCTCAAACTTTTTCTTTCATTCCCCACTTTGATCAAGGGGGCATTCTCGAGCCCCACCTGTCCCTCATCGCTCTAAGAAAGTGGTATGGTCAAGCTTAAAATTGTCAAATTTATTGAAATAATGACAAGTTCTAAATATATCCTCTTCAACAGAGTTAAAATCAGCTGGTGCTGCAGATATAATAATAAATAAATACATAACACACATATTTCTGTTTTCCAGCAACTTATTAGGAAGCATAGGCCATTTTACAGCATTGTACAATATATTCAATGAAATACCAACATGCTGCATTAAATGGATCCATAATCCAGTCATACTGAGCACTGCTGGTTGGGAAATATTTTTGAAATAAACTTTGCAGGGATGTGATGTAGGCCTACTGTTTAATACATGGGATCACAAGAGTGCCTCCCAATCAGACGTTTCAGCAATTTCGCTCAGAAATCTCAAAGGCATAATACTGTCGCTATCGAGGCGCCTGTCCCATACTCAAGTTTTTTTGGTGAATGCAGTAATCTTATTTGCTAGGTGAGGTAGGTGCTTGTCTTTGCCTTGTAACTGGACATTTAACTCAAATGTATCGCTAAGATATATCAAATATATCGCTAAGATAGGCCAGCTTCGTCAAGAAATGTTCATTAGTGAACGTGCTTGCAGATTTAAACATGCGCTCTTCCTCCAAGAAGAGGCGACTCGGAGCTCAAACACGCACGACAGCACTTTACCTCGGGAAAGCCACCTTGCCTCGCTGTGAAACAGTACAGCCTTTTGGTCAGCTACCATCTCTTCGCAAAGTGCGAAGAATGAAGAATAGACGCGCTTTTAAAGGCCGGGTTTTTAATTCACCACTCTCACAACAACGTTCAAAATCTCATGTAGGTCGGGACTAACTAAGCTGCCTTGACACGAGCGCTTCCCTGTGAGTAACACAGTGTGTCCATTGCGCATCGGGTGCTACCTGGGCCCAGGCTACAGATGAAAAAATAAAATTTTAAAATCCTGTTTTTCACGTCAGTTCGCGCCCCACCTGGCATGTCTCCGCGACCCACAGTTTGAGAAACGCTGGAGTAGACACAGCTGTGTGAGCATGTTTCAGGAAATATTTGCTGTAGAAAAGTAGTGTTGGGAGCTCTATAGAAGTAGTGTTGGGAGCTCTATATAGTGTCATCAGAGGTGAAGGCAAAGTATGGAGTGGAGTGGGGGTGGCCAAGCAGGTGGGATGGCATATGGGCTTCTTGCTGGGTGTTGTGGTCACAGAGGCTAAATGACTCAGCCTTTATAGATCAGCCTTAGAGCAGGTAAATGTCTATGGCCTGTATGACAGATCAATGCTTATGTCTCTTCCTTTATCTAGCACCAGGGTTCTTTATGGCTCTGCTGTTCAACAGTTAGCACAGCAGCCTGGTCTTATGCAAACTGCGACAGTGGTGACAAGCATTGTGGTGACAAGATATCTTACAGAAACATGCATATCTAAAGGTTAGGCCTGTATCAGGAATCCACCTCTCTGGAGGTTAATAGTGTCAAAGAATGTCCTCAGAGTTCATACTTGTGAATTAATGGCTCAGTTTCTGAAAGTCCCTGAGGAAATTTGTACCTAGTGTGTGGTCCAAGTGAATTAAAGGTATGCCTGACACTGTAATAAGGGATCAGCTTTCATTTTTACCTTTTCCCACCTTTCTTTCCTCGTTCCATAATTGTGCTGCCTGTTATAGTATGGCTTTATTAGAGTTTGTAGCCTGCATGGTGAAAGGCCAGAAGGAGTATAGGAAATGAATGCCCAGGGTGATAAAGGATACCACAACAATCTTGATATGAAAGTTTAATGAGGCCCCCGTCTGACATAACAATTTCTCTTCTGAGAGCCTGAGAGAGCAGGGCCAGAAGTCATATGTAGATGAGGGGAGGTCTGGCGGACGGGCAGGCGAGGGGGAGGGGGCGAGTGAGAGGGGCGTGGCGGGCAGCAGCCGGCCAGGGCAGTGGGTGAAGAAATGACGCGTCTCTGCTAATGCGACGGGAGAGAGACGAGCGCAGCGCAGCGCCTCGGGGCCAGGGTAGTCAGGCGATTTGTTGTCCTGTCAGGGCCTGTCTGGCCCTCTGCCTGTCTTTTATTGGTCTGGACAGTGGGGAGGGTGTCAAAGGTCTCGTGTAATATGAAGAGGTGTGATGGTATTGCAATTAATTTTGGACCCGCCAGGCTCCAGCTAAATGAGGGACTGCTGTTGTCACAGGTGTGCATCTCTGTGGTAATGGCCATTAATATGACTAGCCACAGGCACATAAGATGAAGACGCACACACATAAGATTAATCTTTTCAAAAAGTTTATTGGTTTATGTAGTGCTTTTATCCTGATTGCCCAATCTCGTTACTTCTGAAGGTATGAAAACATGCTTTGACTAATGTGAATGAATTTTTTAAAAGTAAATATTTTGGTCTGTATTTATCCTGTGGTAAATGTGTATACAAAATAATGAGAAGAACTTTCATGCAGAATACAAACCAATGCTCTGAAAATGCAGACTTTGGAAATAGACGAACAGTCCCACTGATTTATCTGAAAAGCCGTCACTGATGTTTACAAACCAAACTCAAATGTATTCCTCTGGGTCTGTGGGATTCTGACCAATGAATTAAACATGGCGTGAATAAACACATTACGGAATCACTAGAGGAGAAAAAAAGCTGTAAATCATTGTTCAACTGTCAGAGTCTTCGTGTACACTTCAGTAGTCAATTCTTGACTTTGTCAGGGAAAGACATTATCAGAATAAAAGATGAATATATGAATGATATAAATTATTTTTACACACTATTATGTTTGAAACATTGTTTGCTTATAGTTTTATTTGAAATGAGCATTTGCTGAAACCATGCAGTTGACACCTGGAGGAAACAGTCTGGGGCACAGACTAATTTCTTTTGAAGTATCACATTGCTCTTTAAAAGGCAGAACAAAGGAAACACCACAAATATAAACAAAGAATAAATAATCAGGTAAAAAAAAAATATTAAAAGTATACTTTTTGAAAGTGTACTAAGTACAGTTTGTACTTTTTTCGTCAAATCAAAGTGTAATTAAGTGTATTGAATTATGTATTAAATTCAACTTAATACTAACTTGACTATACTTTGAGTGTAATTAGTGTGCTAAAATGGAACAACTTTTTTCAAACTTTAAGTGTTCTTAAGTACATTATACAAAAAGAGATTTTATGAGCATTCGGAACACAGTCGCAGTACAATTTTGTAACATCCCAAGTGTATTGGAAATGTACTTAAAAGGCATTACAGTATAACTAATAATAGTGTAGTAGTGTATTTTGAATACACTCCTATTATCCTCATTTCTATTCATTTGGCATGCTTCTGTAATATTTTAAATTAACTTCAAATGTACTTCCTGACTACAATAAGTGCCTTGAAAGTTTGCAGTTATGTTAATAAAAGTATAGTCTTAAGATACTTTAAGCATTATAAAGGCATGCAATTTAAGTATAATATTAGTGTTTTAAAATTGTACTATTAGTACTCTCCTACCTATTCTGTTACATGACAAATTACACTTTGATTATGAGAAAAACATTTTATTGACATGAATGAAAACAAAACATAATGTTCATCCATAACAAAAGTAAAACATTTTTCTGAAAGTTATGGATCTCTTGAGCATATCTTTTCAAGTTGGATGTGGTAACGCGATAAAACATGCATTTGGCCGTATTATATTATTTCACATGCATAGATTTTTCGAGTGGCTGTTTGGAGCGCTGGTCAGATTCCTCCTCGCTCGCAGCATTTTCTTCCATGCTTGGGGAGCAGTTTCCTCTGAGTGCGCACACGCAGAGAGAATTTGCACGCACACATTTAATATATACATGTGTGAAATAATATATAATATAATACACCCGAATGCATGTTTTATCGCGCAAGCCACTATTGTGTCGCAATACTCTACAGCCTCATTGGTAGACCATCAATTCAAAATGCAGATTTCATGAAAAACAAAAGTTGTTTACCCTCCTAGGTGAGAGAATTTGCCCTCTAAGCTTGAAATTGTTTACTGGACACCCAGCCTACAAGCCAACAACTTAACAGTCTAACATGGCTAAATTTGTAATGCATGATCATTTATTGCTTATTTGTTTGCAAAGTCTTCTGGCCCAGAAAGAAAACCATGGTAGTTACGGATCATGGCTGAGGAGGAAAGGTACAGTTGTGGTAGAGTTGTGCAGTGAGTGAACTTCCCTCCCAACACTGAGAGTTGGTGGCAAAAGCTGTGGTAGCTAGCTTCCTTACTAGCACACCATCTTCCAGTCCAAGATGCATAAAGTTTTTCGGTGGCAACCCGGGGCTGGACAGCAGTCAAATGCATTGACCTTGGTAGAATTTGTCTCTGTTGTCTGTGAACAGAAAGAAGATGGACAACATTTTACAAGATAAACAATATTTTAGACAAAAATCCATTGGCAATGATGAGATTAATACAGATTATCTGTACCTATTTGACATTTACTTTTTATGGTTCAAATTTGGTATTGACACCATCTGTTTGCCATCCTGGTATGGGTAGACCTGGCCAGGTAGTCTTTCCATAAAGCGTTGTGCACCTTGGCACCGATATGTGTGCAACCACCCTGTTTTCTGCATTTGATTACCTTAGATTCCTTTGTTTTCAATACAACCCTATTATCGTTTTTGGGTCAAATGGCATTTTAAATGGGAGTCGTAGGGGCACTAGCCTACTATTTTGATGCATGAATCATGTATCAAAATAGTTCTGCCCCTACGACTCCCATTCAAAATGGCATTTGACCCAGAAACGACAATACAGTCAAGCTTAATGGTGGCGCTTCTGACTTAATTATGCTTTCAAACGAAAGTTTGACTCAGGTACATTCACAAAAAGACCCTAGGTTGCATTTTGGCTTGAGTTATGCTTTAAGAGTAATGGGGCAAGGTCCTGGATGAAGAATATTTACCTTTACTGCTGATTATTTGAGGCATTCAGACATCTCGGTTTCAAAACTGTCCAGGAACACCTGTAAAAACATAGTTAGGCTACAGATTAAAACTAGGTAAATTACAAACACTACCATGAAATTAACTTGAATGCTCTGTGAAACACGAATAATTAAAAAAATCTAAATCTATCGCATAAACCAAGGCATAATATCAATCATGTAGCATAAGCTTCATAGCACTAACTTAGTAGAACACCAGGTTTAATTCCCCCTCTAATATCAATGGTGGAAAAAAACGTTCTACTTCATAAAATGCATGTAATTTGTCCTGTAGACTCATTTTAAAAGATGTCACCACGGTTAAGGCCTAGTCCACACGTACCAAACCGATCTTTTTTTCCTCCATCTTCCCTGGAACCGTATCAAGAATATTTGCGTCCAAACGGATCCATCTCAACACGACTCAACACGTTACTTCATACACCAGGCCTATAGGTGGCACTGTGTCTTTACAGAAATTCACCAAAACTTACAAAACTTGCGCTTTAAAAACAGACAGAATAGGCTACGGCGAAATGGCTAGTGCAAGGAAACCAGAATTGTTTGTGTGGACTGATGGTGAACTGTCAACTGTAGGTAGGCCTACTAATCACCTTTACTTTCTTTGGTTGTAGGATAGTCCGTGATTCACATTAGTTTTGGCTATCACCGCAATTAGGCTACTAAACGCAAGGCTTACCCAAGTTCTAGCCTATTCTGTCGCCACATTTATAATATTGATATAAAACCTTCGTTAGTAACAGTCAATACTTTGCCTGCATCAAATCGTGCATTCGCATTCAGTGTGCTACCATCGGCTTAACGTGAGTTCTAAGCGTCTTTGTATGCTTATATCTGATTTCACTCGACTGTGAATGCATGTATATATGTTGTAAGACATGTAAAATAAATGAATGACACTGGCACTACGCACAAATTAATGTAGCCTAAACTTACACCGCACTTTCCTAATAACTTAAGTTCTCTCGCGTCACTGACAGCAGCTAGAATGCATAAAAAAACACCGGGAAAAACAGTGTTCAGTCCACCAAGTCATAAGCTATCGGCGCTGCGCAGCATCAGTTGTGACATTTATCTTAATGGAGTGTAATCGTAGGTAATGTCATGTATGAAAACTAGTATTGTTAGGCAATACTATAAGTGCAAGTCCAGGGCAGCTGAGGTGTGGCGATGACATCATCGATACGCAAGCAGGATGTGCGGTTTCGCTGTCTAAACGAACTGAAACGGGCTACGGTTTCAGATTTCTCCACTCTAGGACCAGGTTTCAGAAAAGTGCGGTTTCGGGCAGTGCGTTTACAGGATTCGTTTGGACGAAGACCAAGACGAAGCAAAACCTCTGCGTTTAACCTAAAAAGCGTCTCCGTGTGGACAGGCCCTAAAGAAAAAAACAGCTACTATGTCATTTAGCATGCCTAATGAATGTGAAGTGTGACTAGTCTAGCACCATCCTCCTTTCTGTGAGGTAGCCTACACCACACATAATATTAAAGAACATTGGTGAACTTTAGGCAAACGTTGCTTAATAAAGAACACACTTTCTTCCATCATAGTTTGTGCTAGCCAACGCTTGTCAATAATCCCACAAACACAAAGCAGGCTAATGTAGTTTTCTTCTTGATAGGGATCTGGGTCGACGTTTATGACGTTAACATTAGCTAAATTAGCTAACGTGATCTGGAATTACTAGCTTGTACTAGCAAGGACAAAAACAAACTCTTGAAAGATTGCTAAGCTATCAATTTAACTTCTCCAAAGACTACCAAAGGTCATAAAGAGTAAGTTACATCAGAATCATTTAACAATATGCTTTGGGACTCACCTGATAACGAATAACTTGGCACTTTAGATCCAACTGGCTTCAGCCCTTGTTATCTCATATGACGAGTCCTTCTGGCTCTGTAGGACCAATGTCTCTGGCATGACTAGAATTTATGGTATCTTTAATTTGGACAAACCTGTAACCTTATACGGACCGTAAAACGTATGCATTTTCTGGTCTCTACAGTCCATCTGTCTTGCAAATAAAGTTACAAGCATAGACTGTATAAAATAACGTTAATGTTTGCTTACACCACGTTTTGCTCGAAAGGTGCACAGATCCGTAGCCTAGAAATCTACATTTGCTGCCAGAGCTAGTCTAGCAACTCTCCGTTGGCTTGTGAGCTCCAGAAATCAAAACTTAAAGGAGAATTCCGGTGTGATATTGACCTAAAGTGTATTGAAACATGATACCGAGTGTGAACGTATGTCTCATAGCCCATCTCGGCTTGTCCCCTGCACTCCAAAATCTGGCGCTAGTTAGCCGATGCTACCAACAGCTTTTTCAATAGTGGTGCTTCGGCATCGGGCTAGCCATGCAAATAAATCACTGTTTTACACCCATTTACAAGGCTCAATGTATCTCCACACTTCATTGGTAGACTTCCGAGGGGAGCGCTGCCACTGTCCTATTGCGTGCAGAGGGAATTTGAAAGACAACTGATTATCCCGCCCCTCGGACTGAGCACTGCGAACGGTGAGTGCCCAGACCCTACATTTTAATGTGGGTCTGGCTCGTCAGGCTAACAGATCCGCCCACTCCATTTCAAATTCAAACAGCCATGTTATTGGTCAACTGGACTGCCTATACATTTAACTGTGTTGCCTATAAATTTAACAAAATGCCACATTCATCCTCTCACAACCTCTACTACATCACAAACGTATAGGCTACTACCTTACTAAGACACAAAATCAACAAAAGAAAAAATATTATTTGATGACCAAAACTGATAGATCAGTGTGTCTAGGCTAGGTTATTGCACATTGCCATCCATGCGGCTGACATATCAGGCCTAAAGGCTACACACATTAGTATTTTATTAAAGGTGAGATGACTATGAAACTATACAAACAATGTATTAGGCCTACCAAAAAAATATACTTTCCATAAGTACACTATATTACAACTCTAAGTATTAGCAATGTAATACACTTAAACTAAATAAACTTCTTTACCATTTAAAATACACTAACAACAAAGTACACTTTTAAAAGTACATTACAAAAACACTTTGAATATTGCACAATAAGTATATTTAATTTTAGTACACTGAAGTTGAACTTTCTAAAGGTACACATTAAACATACTGTACATAAAGTATAAAAAGTGTAAGCATACTTGCTTTATACTTCATATACTTTAATCATATTTCTAACACACTAAAGTATACTACTTTTTTTTACCTGGGTAGGACCCTTTTCTCAGGTTAAATATTGTATTAAACGTAACCTCTGACAGCCAGGAAGTGTATTAGCCATCGGTGATAAAACTATATGGGTAGGAAAAGGAAGACATGAACTGCCCATTGAAATGCCAGACTCAATTATCTCACAAATCTCTCATGAATTGACAATTAGTAAATAATAGTTTCATGTTGCATAGCTTTAATCATTACTGAGACTCCAAATTAATTTTCTTGAATACATTTCTACAACTAAACTTGACAACATAAACCAGCACTGACACATGCCTACACTGTGTAATGCGCTTGGTCTGGAGTGGACCCAAGTGTCCCAGTTAATGCACATCCTGACTTATCCAGTGCCCTGATGAGGTTAAATAAATATTAATACATGCTGCAAATTATATGGTGTTTAACTTATATGGTGCATTGCCACTTTAATTCATAAACTCTAGCCTTGTTTGTTTGTGCCACATTGATAACATAATATTAACAATACTAATATTAAGTTTATTAAGTTTTAGTAAAAAGGAGATATCAACAATGACAAGCCACCTGGAACCTGCCAGCCTCTCTCTCTCTCTCGTCCCTTGGTGCCCCTTGGTGTGTGATGCGTATGGTGGGAGTGGCGGTACTGTGTAGCCTGTGCAATGTTGGAACATTTCCTATAGTCTGTTACCTATACTTGACCTGATGCACTCCTTGACACAGACACACTCTCACTCGCTTTTTCCCCCTGCTGCTGTCCCTTTCTGCATTACCGAGCAACTAGGCTAGGCCTACTAGAAAGGCGCAGCAGTTGCTACTGTAGGTAATAAGGTAAACGGAATTTCTGCTGCCAGTCAACAAAAAGCATGCATTTTATGTCTGTGTAGGCCCTACGTAGGCTACACAGGATTTGATGTCCGATAAACACAAGGAAAAAAAAAACAAATAGCCGCTTCATTTGAAACTAGCAGAAATTATCATCAGAAGTTCATTTTCACCAAAAACAGGGACAATTCATGTCCCGAAAAATATTATTAATTATCTGGGACCGTCACTCAAAAAAGAGAACATTCCCGGAAAATCCAGTATGTGTGGCAACACTAACTAGTGGCAATTAGTTATTAACCAGTAATAAGCAATGTAGGCCTACTTCTCCAGAACAGTAAAGTTCTGCCGTCAAAGGTTTATCTGAAATCATAAAGGCTCCAATTCTGATATTCTGTTCTTAGTTCATGGCTGACTGGTTTGAGGTTCAGGGACTCTAATAGTTTGCAGCTTGCAGTAAACCTGTCTATTCAGCTCAGGGACTACTTACATTGGCTAAGCCCTCAGGGACTCAATGCAGTTGAACTAAAACAAACTGTTATGTCCAATAAGTACCAGATAAATAATTTCCCCTTAGTACTGGCAGCCAATAATCTTAAAAAAGCAATACTACAGATACAGTTAACAAGAATTATTACACACTACAATCAATCAATGCACTGATGTTTGTCCTTCTTTCAAAGGAACTCTGGATCTCATTCATAGTGACCATTGGGTCCTTGGTTACCTGTCTGACCAAGGCCCTTCGTCCCGGATTACTCATTTAGATAGATAGATACTTTATTGGTCCCCAGGGGAAATTCAAATTCATTTTGGCTCAGCGGCCAGATCTAGGAAGACTGTTGGTTGTTCCAAACTTTTCCATTTGAGAATGATGGAGGCTACTGTGCTCTTGAGCACTTTCAATGCTGCAGAAATGTTTTTTGTATCCTTCCCCAGATCTGTGTCTTCACACAACCTTGTCTTGCAGGTCTACGGACAATTCTCTTGACCTCGTGGCTTGGTTTTCACTCTGACATACACCATCAACTGCGAGACCTTATATAAAGAGATGTGTGCCTTTCCTAATAATGTCCGATGGATTAATTTAGGCACAGGTGGATTCCAATCAAGTTGTAGAAGCATCTCAGGGACCATTGAAAGAAATAGGATGCACCAGAGCTCAATTACAAGCGTCATAACAGGGGTCATATTTCGTATAAATTTACAACACTCCAAACACCTGTTTTTTTGTGGAGTGTTGGAGTATTGTGTGTAGATTGATGAGAAAAAATTAATTGAAAAGGTCACGTTTAAACCTTCCCTTGGCCAAACGCAATTCTTCCTGAAGCGCGTCTTGTGCAATCTTTACACCAGTACTCCATCATTGCAAGTGCTCCCAGTAGGCCTTGCAGAGTTTTGATGGAAATGTGGGGGATGGTGCGTTCTGAACCCCTCATAGTCCTACACTCATTACAGAACCCCAACCAGCGTTTGATGTACTGTTTTTTTTTTTTTACACTCCTTTAACTTGGACATTCCACACACATCTAGGCATACCGTAAAGCAGTGTATTCTATAATGGTATAGATGAATACTTGTGCAGTGTTAATACAAACATAGATTTACATGTCACCAAATACTTTGTTTTTGACCTTGTAGAGAATATGAGGTTGAGTATGACTTTAGAACACATGTATTTTTAGAATTTGAACATTTTGTGAAATGTATACGTATACATTAGCATAAATGTGAGTTTAAACAACTTATGAGCAACCAAGGGGAGAGCATGTAAGACTTGTAGTTTAGACTAAGGAGTTGCAGGAGTAGGGGATGGAAAGAAGTTGAGGCATGATTTATTTTCTTTGGATATGCATGAGCGCCATGCGGGACTTATATTATGTACTTCTACTCTCAGTATTCAATTTAGCTCTTCAGGGAACATGAGATATCCAGCCTACTGTATGTGTAATCTCTTTGGATTTAGCCCAAGTCTTTTTCTCTGTCCCTACTCCGTCCCACACGGCCTGCCTTTTCTCTTTTCCTGCTCTGTCCCTCATAAAGTGCCTTTTCTCCTGTTCTCTGTCCCTATGGCTGACAGACCCAGTGTAGATGTTTGCCTCCTTAGTGCTTTGCTTTGACATTCTTGTAATTGGAAACTGGATTGTGTTTTACTTGATCGCCCTAACCTCCTCCCCCATGCACTGTTCCTCACCTGCCTCGTGTTATCGGGGCTTGCACCTTGACTGTTGTTTGGAAGCCCCGCTCCGGCCCACTCTCCCAGCGCACAGGTTTGGGTGTGCTCACGCATCCCCAGTCATGCTCTGCCTCTTTGCAAGTAATTAATTTAAATGGCTCTAATTGTCAATCCATATTTAATAACCTTATTCTATTTCAGCTGTGGAAGATCCTCACCAGGGAAATTACCACATCTTCAAGAGATACGTGGATTACAAAGTTGACACAGTTGTCATTGTGCAGCCGACTGTGCTTAGGCCAATAAGTTACCGTGAAAGAAAGAAGAATATATTGATAGTGTTAGCCTTCAGATAATTATATAGGTGGTGTTAAATTAAATAGCTTGGATATGTATTAAAATAAAGGAGATAGTGGAATCCACTGTTGGTTATTGTCAAACAAATGAGACTTGCAGACAATTAAAGTATTAAAGCGTAATCTCAGTATAACATGTAATTTCTTTCACAGAATTTGGAGAATCTTTGTGTGAGTGTCCACAAATACAAAGCTTCCAAATGTGCATCCAGGACCTAATCAGTTTTTTTTTTTTTTAAAAGAGGTGGATTGGAACATTTAGCCCTACCAGTCTTCAGCCATTGTTCACAAAAGAGAGAACTGTTACAAACCAGTGTTTAATTAAATGATTTAACCCAGTATAGTGGCTAGTTCCTTTATTGATGCTTTCATAAAGACTATAGGGTAAAATCTGAAAGGCAAAGACATGCTCTATCCCAATTAACCCCTATAATTTGTTGATCATATTCAAGCAAATGCATCCAAAATCCTGTGGTTTCTTCTGAGAATAACTTGCACTACTGCAGTATTTGAGATTGTAGAGGGTTGCACAGTTACAGCAACTGTGCCATTCAAACACAAAAAAGATTTCTGAGGGATGTTAAAGTGTGGGTCAGTGCAATTATAGTGACTGACAAAAAAATATCTAGGAAAAGTCAGTTCCACAGAATAAAAAGTTAAACAGAATTTTTTGTCTTTCTATGTTGTCTCCACAAGTTCCCAAGTATGAGTTTTTCCAGGGTTAGCTATATGACACACCGGGGATAGATTCCTTAATGGACGGGATATTGCTTTCAACATGTCCTAATTGGCTAAATTAATAATGGCTTCGCTCTTCTTCTGCCAAGAAGAGGAACAAATGAATTTGAATCGCCCTCTGAAGAATTGAATCACTGTCCAGCCATTTTCAAGACCTTAATATTTAGCATTCATTTTTTAAATTACAGAGTGACAAGGTCACCTCTGCATGCACAAAGCCAGTTAGTATGTCCACTGCACCACAGACTAATCAATACATGTAGTCCAAATCAGCCCATCTTATTTTTGTTGCCGCTTTCCCTTGCTAAGGCCACTTGCCTATAATGCAGCACCCCCCAACTCTAATTTGTGCCATACATGTGGAGCAAATTCTTGATTGTAATGCAAATAATGAAATCATTCTTCATCTCTTGCTGCTGGAGACATAGACATGGTTCAATTGTTCTTGATGAGACCTGGCCTTATCTGATCATTTCTGTGTGTTCTTTGATGTGTCTATAGTATAAGTATATACTCATTTGATCTCTGCATTTATCCCAATCCGTGAATTAGTGAAACACTCAGCACAGTGAACACAGTGAGGTGAAGCACACACTAATCCTGGCGCAGTGAGCTGCCTGCAATGACAGCGGCGCTCGGGGAGCAGTGAGGGGTTAGGTGCCTTGCTCAAGGGCACTTCAGCCGTGCCTACTGGTCAGGGTTCGAACCGGCAACCCTCCGGTTACAGGTCCGAGGCGCTAACCAGTAGGCCACGGCTGCCTCCTGTCTATGTCCCCACACACTCAAAACACAGCTATGATGGTAAAAAGGATAATCATAAATGATCAGACAAGTGCTCTCTTTGAGCAAGCACTTTCACTAAAGTCAAGTCAACTGTCAGACTCTGTAGAAGACTTATTTGATCACTTTAATGCAAAAATGGCAAACATTATGGATGACATTGCTCCATTACAATTCAAGAAAGTTAAGGACAAACAGAAAGCACCATGGAGGCAAAATCCAGCAGTTAAACTTCTAAAAAGAGAGTGTAGGAAGACAAAGAAAATGGCGTAAATACAAACTTCAGATCCACTATGAAATCCATAAAGAGATGCTCCGCACATATAACTCTGAAATATGCAAAGCAAGACAGTTTTTCCTTTTCTAACATTATCAATAGAAGTTCAAATAACACTCGTATTCTATTTTCAACTGTTGATAAGTTAACAAATCCCCCCTCACAATTAGCGCCTGAACTTCTCTCAACTAATAAATGCAATGAGTTTCTTTTTTTAAAGGTAAAATTGACAAAATCAGACTCAACATCTGCTCAATTACAAATTCAACAACCTGAACTTCCAGCAACAAACAAAGGGAAACTAAACTTGATGTCAGAGTTCAGCTTGATAGACTACGAAACACTTGAAAAAACGGTACAGAATCTCAGCTCTTCCACATGTGTCAGGGCACACAGACTCAGGAAACAAGGTTAGGCTCAATCAAGTCATTTTAATTTGAAAACAGCAACCAAGGCAGGAGAATTTAAACACGGTCTTGAAGTGTAGTTAACGCTCAGAAGAGCTTGACTTGACAAATAAGGCAGTCCTACATAAAGGCTCCAATCTTGCAAGAGGATATCGTCCAACAGAAAAAGTCCAATAGAAAATGTCCAACATAAAAGTTCTACAACCTGGGACGTAGCAGGAAATTCCAGAAACAAGGAGCTGGGCTTGGAAACAAGGACCAGTCCATGCGCTGGAGTAAGTGTCTCCGTTGAAGAGGTCAGACAGAGAGAGCAGAGTGACAGGGGTTTATAAAGGCAGTAGGAGATTGGCTACAGGTGCTGGGGAGTGGCAAACGGGAGATTGGATGATTGGGTAATCAGTAGACAGGGGACTTAGATTGGGAGATCGTTGGAGCAGAGTGACGAGAAGGAGAGACTGGTGGTGTCGTGACAATGTGTCTTAGACACTCTGCCTACCAATTTCTTCACCTCATAGCGGCGGATGTCCTTCAAATTGTAAATGTATCACTGCTGTCTGGCACTTTTCCTAAGTCACTGAAAACAGCTGTTGTAAAGCCACTTCTCAAGAAGAATAACCTGGATGCCTCCATGCTAAACAATTACAGGCCCATATCCAATCTACCTTTTATTGGCAAAATTATTGAAAAAGTAGTCTTTAATCAATTAACCACCTTCCTAACATCAAATGGGTATTTTGATTACTTTCAGTCTGGTTTTCGGGCAAATCACAGCACTGAAACAGCTCTCATTAAAGTTTCCAATGACATACGCCTCAACACAGATTCAGGTAAAACATCAGTCCTAGTGCTACTGGACCTTAGTGCAGCATTTGACACTGTTGATCACAATATTTTACTACACAGACTAGAACACTGGGTTGGATTTACAGGCATAGTTATCAGCTGGCTAAAATTAGATCTACAAGAAATGAGCTTCTTTGTTGCCATCGGAAACTGTACCTCAACACCAACGTCCTTGACCTGTGGTGTTCCCCAGGGGTCGACCTTGGGGCCACTATTATTCAACCTCTATATGCTCCCACTTGGACAAATCATTCAAAATAATTTGATTTCATATCATAGCTATGCAGATGACACACAAATTTACTTAGCTCTATCACCAAACGACTATGGTCCTCTTGAATCTATGTGTCAGTGTATACATGTAGAACAAATCAACACCTGGATGTCTCAAAATTTTCTTTTATATTTGGTAAAAAGGAGGAAAGACTTAGGGTTGCCACTCTCCTTGACACAAAAAGGTTGAAGGCAAAGGATACTGTTAAAAATCTTGGTGTATTAATTGACAGTGATCTAAATCTCAACAGCCACATGAAAGCGATAACTAAATCAGCTTTTTACCACCTCAAAAATATTGCCAAACTCAGATGGCTGTCAAAACATGACTTAGAAAAACTCATTCATGCATTTATCTCCAGCAGGGTTGATTACTGCAATGGACTGTTCACAGGCCTTCCAAAAAAGACTATTAAACAGCTTCAGGTGATACAAAATGCAGCAGCTAGGATTCTAACAAAAACGAAAAGAACTGACCACATTACTCCAATTCTTAAGTCCTTGCACTGGCTTCCAGTAAGTCACAGAATTGACTTTAAAGCACTATTGCTTGTTTATAAATCAGTAAATGGAGCAGGACCTAAATACTTGTCAGACATGCTTCAGCAGTACACATCTTCTACCTTCAGGTCCCAGGTGAAAAACCTGCTAGTAAAACCTACAGTTAGAACTAAACATGGTGAAGCAGCTTTTAGCTGCTATGCGGCTAAGCTGTGGAACCAACTTTCGGATGACATCAAAAAGGCCCCAACTGTAGCCAGTTTTAAATCTAGACTTAAGACCAAACTGTTCTCAGATGCTTTCTGCTAACTGTGCCGAGTTACAAATTCTGAATCTGCATTGATAATTATTCTACCTTGTCTTTTATTACTTTTTTTTACTACTTTTGCCTTTGTTTTTGCTTACTAATTATTCTTTATTTTTAAATGATTTTACCTTGTGTTTTATGTTTTCTTTTTATTATGATCTTTACCTTTTAACTATTCTTTGACTATATTGCCCTTCTATGCTTTTATTTGTTATTATTGTTTGGTTTTGTTTGTATGTTATCCGCACAATAGGCTTTACCAGTAAATCAAACAGCTGCTTTTAATGCACCGATTTCCATTTACTATCTATTTAGACATCCCTTTTCTCTGTACAAAGTGGACTGAAGACTTTATTTGACAAGCAGAGATGAAAATCAGGAAAAGGTTCACTGATAAAATGTTTACTTGGTCACAGTATACAGAGAGATGGAATAATAGACGTTAGATCATACACTGATGGACTGATCTCCTTAATGGATAACCTTCTGAACAATTGCTCAAATAACTTACATTTAACTACACTGTAGATATTTCACTTTTATTAATGGTGATTAGGGGCGTCGGACTGGGGGTAAAACCGGCACTGATTACTAGGGCCCCAAGGGGAGAGAGGACCCTTGAAAAGCCTGGAATATAGTTTATTTTACCTGGATATTTGAATTTCCTAATTAGTAAATGTCAGATGAAATAAAAGTTGGCGTATTGGCTGAATAACTTGGTTGATTGACACATTTTGTATACAAAAAAGTGAAGACTAGGCCTATCTAAGGTCTCACCCACCCCTTGCTAATGCACCACATGGTTTAGTCCATCTGCATGCATTTTGTTTATGTTAGTAATTAGTACTAGGGGGCATGGGGGCCCATCAGGACAGCCTATGCATAGGGCCCAGGATCTTATGCTACGCCCCTGATGGTGATTCAACAGAGAGTTTTCTATTTACTGTGTAGGCATATTATTTTCTATGTAATTTTATGTATTATCTAATTTAGTTTTGAATCCTTACAATGTCAGTGAGGCTCTAATTTATTTTGTGTTGAGCAATGAGCTAGCATTAACAGATGTTTTTGACAACCATAATATCAAGTAATACTCGTTTAATTAAATTTAAACAAATCATTGGACTCTTTCACTTCACACTTGGAAAGAAGTGCCAGTGAAAAGCTGTTTGCTCACTACCCCTTCAGGAGCCAGTGAGTGGTTATAATCTATCAGATTTGCTTAATTGCTCCACCACTGTTTTTATAATGAGGGCCCATTAAGTTGTCAAATTGATAACATAGATGACCCTGCCTTGAGCAGTGAGAGATTAGCACTCATGCACTTCCCTTCTCGCTTGTCTGTCCTTTGTCACCCCCCGTCATCCCCTCAGCCAGGCATAATAAATGAGTGATTGGGCAGCCTTTTTGAGTTGAGGACAGGTGCTTCAGAGACAGGAGGAGGAACAACATGGGGACAGTCCACGGGAAGAGCTTTTTGTCCTTGTAGCATTGTCAAGGACAAAAGCTTTGTTTCTGTTTTTCACATCACCATATTCACCAAGGTAAAAATGCCAGCGCAACATTTTATAATGACAGTTGTTTTTTTGGCTATTTAGAGATGAACCTAAATTGTGTTACACATCCTGTCTAATGCTTTCAGCCGGCCAAACCATTTAAATACTTCTCCTCCTAGCTGCACTGTTATTTATTGAGCTGCCTTACTGAAGCACTCACCTGCCCTGCTCAGCTGTACTGCTTATGCTTGTAAACTCTGTATGGCACTGTTTCCTCAGACCAAAGAGTTATGAATCTAATACTTAGATGTAACCAAAAGTGAAAAGCCAAGAATAAAATAGTCTGATAGTTTTATTAACTTTCATCTTCTTATTAAGCTACCTCGTGCATCCTGACAAGAGAATGGGCTCAGTGAACTATCTTTATTGACTTTTAAATGTTTGCCATAAAAACATACTCTATGTTGTGATACATTTTGACCTGTCCATTTAGATAATGAAAATGAGAGAGGTAGTTATACAAGGGTGATGGATATGGATCTCCTTGGCTAAACTGTGGTGTAGAGATGGGGATACAGATTATGGACTGTACACTTGCCGTCTGCTAACTGGCAGAGCTGCTTTTAAAACAGGTCAACAAGTCCTTATTACAGCAATATATCTTAGATGAAATAACATTTGAGCCCTGTAAGGCAAGACATCTAAGTTATGGTTTTTACATTAAATACATTCTCTGAGTGACATATTGAAAGTATTCGATATCACTTGCACTGCCTATATTTCATTTCTGACCCCTAGAATTTATTTGACATTCCAGGCACTGCAAAACAGAATTGGTGAATGCGATTTACAATGGCCACTGACACGCAATGCAGCTAATTTAATCTATCTTGTCTGTTCACTTTTCCATGATTGCGATGCACTGCATATTGTCATAAGCCAGAGGGTCCAATCTTTCACCAGGTATCACTAGCTTTTCACTGGTTTACTGTGCAAAGTGCCAGGCCTTGGTCAAGTCAAGTCAAGTCGGCTTTTATTGTCAATTTCTTTACATGCACTGGTCATACAAAGAATTGAAATTTCGTTTCTTACTTTCCCATGCAGACATAGACATGCTTTAAATACAGACATAGACATACTATAGACATAGCCATAGACAATAAACATTAAATTAAAGTGCAAGACTGAAATATAGAACATGTATGTATCAAAATAGAAATATAGGACATATATATAAAAAAAAATAGAGGTAGTTGTGTTGTATATTTATATAGTCTTAACAGTTACATGAAGTTTAAACTTGTGCTTGTGTGACCTGTATATTTACATTGATATGCAGTATGCAGTAATTTCAAGTATATCAGGCTTGATGTGAAGCAGCAACACGTTTGGCTGCGCAGTCACAGTGCAGTTCCACATGGCGGTGTTGGGGGGGGGGGGGGGGGTTTGGTAGACAGGATCCTAGTTTCCTAGGTTCCTGGTTGGCTGGTGGGTGGGGGGGGCTGTCAGTGATGGGAGAGTGGGTAGAGTGTTCAGCATCCTGATTGCTTGGTGGATGAAGCTACTTGCCAGTCTGGTGGTGCGGGAGCGGAGGCTCCTGTACCGCTTTCCAGAGGGCAGGAGGCTGAACAGTTCGTGTGCAGGGTGGGTTGTATCCTTGACAATCAATAGTGCTTTGCGGGTGAGGCGGGTGGTGTAAATGTCCTGCAGGGAGGGGAGTGGTGCTCCAATGATCCTCTTAGCGGTGTTAACAGTGCGCTGGAGGGTCTTCCTGTTCTGATCTGTGCAGCTTCCGCCCCACACTGTGATGCTGCTGGAGACGATGCTCTCGATGGTCCCTCTGTAGAATGTAGTCATGACAGGAGGCGTGGCACTTGCCTTCTTCAATTTGCGCAAGAAGTAGAGGCGCTGCTGGGCTTTCTTCGCCAGTGATGCTGTGTTGGTGGTCCAGGAGAGGTCGGGGGGCTATAGCTGATGGTAAACTGTGTCCTCTGTCACCTGGGGAATCTCCATGCCCTCTGCCAGCTCCCATCAGGACTTGGGCCATGGACCATTCTCACAGGGCAGCACCAGAGCCACGCCTCCATATGTCCTCTCTCACCGATGATAACTTGCTCACTAGGCGTAGGACTATTATGTAAAATTAGCTCAATTATCTTTGACAGCTCATTACCATGTGCATTAGTCGACATCCTCCAGCCTATTCCTACTGGCTACAATCACACCTTTTCCTTGCTTGAGGTGAATCACGATTAGCATGATAATATAGCACTTTTAAGGGGTGGAGGGTTTTGGGGGTAGAGGGGTTAGTCCTTTTGTGGTCCATAAGTTCATTTGCAAGATCTAAACGAGTGATGCTCCCTTCTTAATGTAAATTCCTCATTTAGATTGTGTATTAGAGGGTATCGGAGAGAGCTAGAGTGACATAGTGCTCTATTAAATTTGATTAATTCAATTAAACAGATACTGTGGGTAGTTTTTTTCTTTCTTTTTTTGTAGGTGGTTATTAATGACCTCTTTTCCATGTGGTGATTATGAAATATAATGAGGAATTGATATAATCCACTGACTTTCAAACTTTGAACTTTGTAGCTATAAATGTTATTAAAAATGCTATGGTCGATCTCATCCATTTTTCCCTTGTGAATATATTTAACTGACCCCGAACTGAACCTCGCTCACCTTGCTTTTGTTAATGCCGTAGTCAATCTTTATTCAGACATGATATGTTAGTCTATTAGTAGACCTAAATAAGTAAGTAAGAAGTAATTAACACAGATAGTAAGTACCAGAAGTTGTAATTGTACAAAATGAAGTACAATAACAGAACGTGAAAATTAAAAACCTCAAACTGTTAACAGCTTAACAATGCCTATCAAAGCCCTGCCCTCCAGTTTGGCCCTGAAGTGATGAGTGAAGAATGAGCATCAACCACAGCTCTAGTGTGTAATCCCAGTGATGCTCTCATTTGGGTAAAATCATTACTGTTCCTCAAACTAATTTGAGATCAATAACAAAGGTACCAAACCGTTGGTGCAGCAGCAGCAGCAGCTTGACTACAATGCCAAAGAGCTCATTAGTATGGCAGTCAGAATGTATACTCAGCTGTTGTGATGGCACTCCTTCACATTACTTTCCCCTTCGGCATGTGCAGCCATGTGCTTCACACCCTCAGGCATCCCTCACACATGATCCCCCATCCATACTTCTCCGATCCCAAGGTGTCCACCAGACCTTCACCAATCTCCAGGTCCCTCACACAAGTTGGTAGTCTGAATAATATTGATGTGAGCTTGCAGTATATACAAAACTATAACAATTTCTTTATTTCAGGCAGAATAAATACAAATGCACTGCTATCACTCAAGCACAACATGCAATGCTAGATCATGAGGGCATGGTTTAGTCCGGATTGAGTTTACGGCATACCTGTCAACACACCCGTTTTTTCCGGGTTTCTCCCGTATTTCAAGGTCATCTCCCAGCACCCTCCCGTTTTGTTATTTCACCCGGAAAATTCCTGTAATTTGCATGACCATCAAACTTCATTTTAAAATCATTCTTCCATTCAGGTTGCCAGGTTGTGTTTGAAATACACCCTACACCTACACGATCACTTAGTTTCAATTTCAACTGTTTTGTCATAGGCTAAACCCTGGCGACCCAAAACCCAAATAAGGAAGCGGGTGCCAGGGTTTAGGTATAGGCATAAGGTGCAAGCAGGCTAGTTGAATGGCCTACTCCAGAACTAGCTGTTGTGAAATTGTTGGGAATTTAATTGATTAACACATCACATAAACTGTTATTGAGTGTTGTTGATACACTGAACTGACAGCAAGCAGCTTCGGAGTTTTAGAAGTAGGCTGCAGGCAGCTGGTGGATACAGGGGCGCAGGAGGCACGGGGGACGTGGGGGATATGTCCCACGCAGTGCTGAAGAGACAGCCGTCGTCCCCCTCACTTTTGATAAGGAAAAAAAGCCTTAACTGTAAAACTCCCCATTAGCAGCATCAAATCACTAACCACAGCCATCTACAGTACTGTAAGACTGCACAATCTCATATTCACTCTGTTGGATATCTGAAGCCAGTTTGTCTACTAACAATCATAAAATAATCCAGGCTACTTGCTTAGCATAAATCATTTATCATCATCTTTATTTGTAGTCCGGTGGACAGCCCATAGAGCCCCATTGTGGACCTGGAAATGTTGAGTACACCAAAGTTTTATGCCGGATGCAATCAACGTTTTTGTTCTAAGACATTTATTTCAAACATAATTTCAAGACACATATTGGATACTTCAGTTACCTTGGTCCATAAATCCCAGAGAGTAGGCTACCACACCCCAGAGTGATGGGCCTAGCGTTCTTATGCATTCAGTGTGGGGTATAAACAAGCTGAGAATTTAGCGGTGTCACGTCTGCCTGTCACAGACGTGGGGAGCTCTTTGAAGCTTGGGATAATGTGATACAGTCACTACAGTAACAGTATTTTATTTTACTTCTTATGTTTTTTTCAATTTTATAAATGCTTTGTTTAAATGAAGTTGGAACAAATAGTTGATTATAAAGGCAACTTTCTGTTGCAATTTTCTGTGTGTTCTGGACTGGTAACTTGTTAAGCCAACACTTGTTAAGTTCTAACGTTGCATAAATATTAACTGCAAACACACAGTGGAGAGTTGATTTGGTTTATACCAGACAATTTAAGTAGCCTAGGCCTAACTAGGCTATTTGATCATGTAGTCTATGTTTGGATCATAGGCATGATGATTCATTCATGGCTTCATAAAATATCAACATCCCATGTTGCTTTTTTCTACCATTAGTCCAAGTAGTGACCAGTATTCTACCATTGGCCCAAGTAGTGAAAACAATTGTTTGAAAACAATCAATGGTATTATCTTAATATTCTGGCAAGTTTAAAATATGATGGTCGAAAGTGGGCCAGAGGTGGCAATCCGATATCTGGAAATCTGATCTCACTATGGGTTTGTGTTCACAATTTGGTCCCCCTCACTTTCAAAATATCTCCTGCGCCCCTGCCCGGAAGGGATTGTTCTGATATGTGTTGGAATATAAACAAGGAAGTAAAGGTTAACTAACGTGCATACAACGTCTCCACGTGTGTCATTTATAAGTGCACAGACACGTTGATAGTACACCTCAGACTTATACATTCTCTATAAGCTAAGCCATATATCTGTTATGAATCCTCTTGCTTTATCAACCGTTTTTGTTGTTACGGTTAGCCTCTGCCCTGAAAGAACCAAAGTGGCAACAATCGCTATCAAAAAAGACAATAATTTTGCAAAGTTCTACCCTGTACATTGTGACGCAGTACTTACTTGACATATTCCCATTATGATGTTTACATTTCATTAGCTGTGTGTGTGTGCATATGGACGTGCTCAAAATCGATACAGAGTTTAGACAGAGGTACGTTTTTCAACGGTCTGCATTTAGAATAATCGCAACTTGTTGGACAGTAAGTGCTCAAATACAGTAAGCATACCTGAGTAACGGAAAGTTACAGTCTGCTGGCTGTCCTTGCCATGACTTCCAAGAATGTGCGCTTAGCTTCAGAGATGTCCGTGGAAATGTCAGATGAGGGAAATATTCGTGAACCGAAGGCTGTTTGTGGAGCCCTCCTCTCACCTGAACTTCCCCTACAGGTCAAAGAACTGGGAGATGTTCCCAGTGAGGCCCGGATTCATGACCGGGTATCACTATCATCAATGTGTGATTTGGTAAAAAACTTTTGTAGGCCTATACCAACTGAGAATATGAATGTGAAGTTTATTCAGTATTTCAGCATGGAGAAACAGGGCCACTTTCAAGTATTGAGCTATTTTCCTTTAACAGCATAAAGTGGATGCCCTGAGTGAGACTGAGGCAAAAAAGCCAATCTGTCAAGCAAGGCTTGAGAGAGCCAACACAAGGTATGCAGATTTGCAGACTATTCAGAAATATTGAAATATATAGCCTAGGCTGTTAAAAAATATCTGTTTGGTACAATATAAATAATGAATGCTGCACTTTTATGACTGGCAGATCCCATGCCGCCTGGTGGGATTTCTACTTTGGGAGATATGAAGCTTTCTTTGCGCAGGTTGCCGCCGTAACCCCCGAGGTAACAGAACATTAGCAAATTTTAGCTATTGCACCAAATCTTAGTCTAATGAAATCTACCTCTACATATACATGTATCTAGGCTACACTATTTCACTGCTTTGATTGTAGGAAACAGAGAAACTTTGAACTTTTCCTTAACTGAAACACTGTTCTGTTGCTAGCATATGGCCAAATGTATTTTCCAACAGTTTGGTCAAAAAGTACACATTTTTGTTATAATATTCCCTTTGGACAGTTGTATCCTGTATATTTTCCATTTGGCTGTATTACTATTATAGATATGATCGGTGATTTTACATGTGGTTTGTGATTCTTTAGCTTGATTATCTGGATTGCAACTCAGACAGTCTGATGAAGAAGATGTGATACAGAGAGACCTGGTAAGTGCTGATAGTGCTATCAGTGCTGGGTACAGAAAGAATCACACTCTTCAGAATTCAGAAAAAACATGCACCTATGTTACCTAAAAATATTCACACTCAGTAATTATTATACTCTCCAACATTTTAGCTGGCTTTGAAGATGGATGCTCTTAATGGAAAAGTAATTTCCTGGGCCACTTGTGAGATGAGTTCTGGAGTGTAAAGAATAGCCCAGGTGTAATGTTTGGAAACTACTTTAATATATGGTCTAATGATTGCAGAGGTGTGACGGATCATAGAGCAGTATACCACTACATTCTGACTGAGTGGCAGCGGTGTATCAATGATGAATCCATTGAAGACAAAGCAGGAGTTGACATGGTCTGGCGTATGCTGTCTATGATGTGGAAAAAGAATGGCGTAAGTGTGACTGTCCAAGTAAAGCATTGGTTGCTTGAGCTGGGATGTTTTTATGTAGGCCAAGCAAGTGTCAGGCAGATATTGATACAACAGAGGTAGAATCATGTCTTCCCCTTTATACTTCCATAGGCTACATGTGTATCATTATGGAAAATGTAAAAAAAACCCTGCAGTTTGTGTATGATCTCAGGAGCTTCACTTATTTGATGACAGACTGTTCTCTTTTCCAGATGGTGTCTGGCAAGGACCTGGCCATCCAACTGCTGCAGCAACTGCATGGAACTAGAGCTCCAGATAGCAGTGGTCAAGACCTTGTGGTATTGCTCATTCTGAACAAGAAAGTATGGGGGCGCAAAATGTAACATGCCTTATTTCGTGGACAGAATGACTTTTGTGTAACGAAATACATATATTCATTACGAAACCATGTTACATGGTAACGCCTTTTGTCCACGGAATGCACAAATTGGTTTGCATTGTGTCCACGAAACATTTCGTGAGTCAGCAGTTTACGAAATGAATTACTTCTTGATTGTTTTAAATATAGTTGCTTAGCCTACCCACGAGTTTGTCAGTTTCACTTGCACAGACAATCATAGACTTTGAATGAGCACTCACAGCCTACCACTACCACCTAGGCTAATGTTATGCCTCTATATTTGATGAATTAAGAAGTAGGCCTATGCATTGATCTGGGAAACATTTAGTTTCTTTTTCTTTCGGTCCACGGTTCCAGCAGTTGTGCCGCAAAATTAACAGACAGAAGCACCGGGCATAGGCCTAATCTAGCCTAAATTCGTGGTCCAGTGGACCAGCAATCTACTCGTCGAAGAGGCTCATAGTTTGAAGATCATAGACCATAGATTCCATAGAATGCCAATCACCGTTGCAAAGCCTCTGAATGCAGCCAGCTGCCCCGTTTACCGGCAATGCTACAGCGGACTTAAGCTGCCACCTCGTGGCGAAAAGTTGCAATACATTTCACGCAGCTCTGTGAATAACTGGAGGCGTGAGTGCCACTTCTAAATGGGACCCACTGGCTTTCATTCCGCAAACTGCTGACTCACGAAATGTATTTTAGCAGATTACAAAACTGATTTCGTGATTCTCTCATGCATTTCGTCCACGTAATGAAATTATCCTGACACATAATTCATTTCGTAAACTGCTGACTCACAAAATGTATTGTAGCAGGTCACAAAACTGATTTTGTGATTCTCTTATGCATTTCGTCCACGTAATGAAATTATCCTGACATAATTCATTCCGTAAACTGCTGACTCACGAAATGTATTGCAGCAGGTCACAAAACTGATTTCGTGATTCTGTTATGCATTTCGTCCACGTAATGAAATGATCGTGACACATAATTCATTTTGTAAACTGCTGACTCACGAAATGTATTGCAGCAGGTCACAAAACGTAAGTTACGTAACTTTGGATCTGTGAGACTGAGGGATGACCGTCACTACGGTCTAAAAAAGGAATGATCACCTTTGTTCTGCCCATCACCGAGACCATATGTCAACAAAGTCATGCCCATGACCTCCGGAAGCAGAACAACTCGAGCTTATAAATAGCGGAGATTGCTCCCGGTTCAGTCTCCTACCTTGAGCGCCTCAGGATGGTCCGAGCGACAAGGATAGTGACGGTCATCCCTCGGTCTCACAGATCCATAGTTACATGCATAACTTACGATCTGTTTCGACCTCACTCTGACCGTCACTACGGTCTAAAAAAGGGATGACACATACCAAAAAAGTCGCGAGGAGCTCTAAGCTAACCATTAAAACCTCGCTCGGTCACGGACATGAGGGCAGCGTCGCCAACCGGAGCTGGGCGAGTGACTTCCACCCTATAAAGCCTGGTAAAAGTGCAAGGCGTCGCCCATGAAGCCGCTGCACAGATATCGCTTGCTGGTACCCCCTTAAGGGCAGCCCAAGACATAACCATACTCCTGGTGGAGTGAGCCCTTGTACCCGAAGGGACTGGCATTCCCTGAGCCCGGTAGGCATGGAAAATAACCTCAACCAGCCAATGTGACAGCCGCTGTTTGGAAAGCAGTAGCCCCTGCTTCGCCGCTCCATAACAGACAAAAAGTTGAGTGTGTTCCCTCCTCAACGACTGTGTACGGGCCAGATAAGCTATCAAAGCCCTGACTGGGCACAGAGTGAGCAACTTGTCGCGCTCTGCCTGTGAGGCAGCAGACGGCTGGAATTGGGTCAGCTCCAGAACCTGGTTGATAGACTGCTGATTTAGAACCTTAGGCAGGAAGGCTGGATTAGGCCAAAGTGACACGCCAGTGCCCCCTGCCTGCCACCTTAGGCAGTCTTTGCTGACGGAGAGGGCGCACAGCTCCCCCGACGCGCTTGGCCGAACAAAGAGCCAGGAGAAAGCAAGTTTTAAGAGACAAAAGATCGAAGATCTGCATCTAAAATGGGCTCATACGGGCCTTCAGTAAGTGACCTTAAAACAGTGGGGAAATTCCAGTTCGGTGCCCGCAAAGTGCGCACTAGACGCAACCGGGGGGCCCCTTTTAAAAACTGACCAGTGGATGCCTACCCAAGGGTCTGTTATCCGCACCCTAGTGAAAGGCTGAAATGGCTGAGGCATAAACCTTCACAGTACAGGACTGCCTTGCCTCGATCCAAATAGGACTGCAAGAAGCGCAAAACTTGTGGCACAGGGCAAACCGCTGGCTCAAGACCCAAGCTGGCACACCAATCCGAAAAGATCCTCCACCTGAGTGCATAGCAAGCTCTAGTAGAAGGAGCCCTGGCATTGTTCAGAGTCTCCTGCACAGACTCAGGTAGCTGTTGAATGACGGACTCTGCAGGGGCCAAACCCAGAGGCGCACGGCACCTGGGTTCGGATGCCAGATCTGCCCGTCTGCTTGGGACACTGACCCTGCAGGAGCCGGAGAAGGTCGGGAACCAAGGCCTCGCCGGCCACCGTGGAGCAACCAGCAGAACTGTGTGTCGGCCCTCCCTGATCCTCTGCAGGACCTGAGGTACAAGAGGGGATGGAGGAAAAGCGTACAACAAGCCTGTCGGCCAGTCTTGTGACAGAGCATCTAGGCCGAAACTGCCTCCCTGTCCCACGAGAGAGTACCACTCTGGGCAGTGAGTCGTTTCCGCCGACGCAAACAGGTCCACTTGTGCAGTCCCATACTGAGCCCAGACCTGGCTGACCACCTCTTGGTGATTGACATGATACACCGCCGAGGTGCTGTCTGTCCTCACCAGAACATGTTGGCTTCGCAACCCTGGCAGGAACCTCTGCAGGGCGAGATGGATGGCCTTCAGCTCGAGGACGTTGATGTGCTCTGACGTCCAGGAGGGAGGCCACACGCCCCTCGCTGACAGCCCTTCCCAGACAGCTCCCCAGCCTGTCAGAGAAGCGTCTGTCGAGATGACTTGCCTCTTGTGAGGAAGGCCCCCCAGTGGAACACCCTGGTGCAAGAACCTCCTGTCCCTCCAAGGACGCAGGGCTCAGATGCAAGCAGGAGACACCCGCAACTTCACATGCCTGTCGTCTCTCGGGTGGAGCTGAAAGGCATTGAACCAACACTGCAGGGGGCGTGCCTTCAACAGGCCCAATGGCAGTACCGCTGCTGCCGCGGCTATTAAGCCCAACTGCCTCTGGACTTTGTGGGCGGTGACCAGTCTGTCCAGCCGAAAGCCTGTCAGAGCCTTGGCTCAAGCTGTCTGCCCTCCGTGGAGTGAGAGACGCCGTCATGCTGACCGAGTTGAGGAGGACACCAAGGAAATCCGCCTGCTGGCGGGGCTGAAAATTGCTTTTTTTCCAGTTGACCGTGAAACCCAGGGCCTGGATATGGGTCAGAACTGCTTCGGTGTCGTGCACCACCTGCACCTGAGATGGGGCACAAATTAGCCAGTCGTCCAGGTACGGTAGGATCTGTAGGCCCCGGGCCTGGAGGGGGGCTAGCGCGGCTGCCACCACACAAGTAAAAATTCTGGGGGCCAGTAAAAGGCCAAATGGGAGGACCTGAAACTGGAACACCCTGCCTTGGAAGGCGAAGCGGAGGAAGGACCTGTGTGCTGGGCAGATAGGGACGTGGACGTACGCGTCTTTTAGATCCAGAGACGTAAACCACTCCCAGAGAAGAGGATGACGTGCCCTGGAGACCCTCCAGGCAGTCCATCCTCCTAGCCAGAGCCTGGAGAGCTGAGAGAATCTGAAGCGACTCCCTGCCACCACTCTCGGTCACGGCAGCTGGAGCCGGGCGTTTAGCAGGTCCAGGGACCTCCACCTGACCATGCCTGGAAGGGGACTCATGTTGCTGGTCCCATTTACGCTTGTGCGTATGCTTACGGCCATGCCTATGCGAGTGGGACGGTCGGTCGGGTGAGCGCCGCCTGTCCTGTCTGCCCTCACGCACGTGTCCACATGCCTGGTCAGCCCGGCGGAGCCGTTCCTCCCTAGGAAGGTCACAGGCTGCGCTGCAGGGACTGTCGACATCCTCCAGGAGGTGGGCGGCCCCAAGGCAAGCAGGACACTCTCTATGCCCGTCATTGAGGGCCATCGTGGCCCTGCAGACTCTGCAGTAGTGTGCCGCCATAGCCTACCACAGAAAAACACAATGCAATACAATACAATACAATAAGGCACTTACCTTGGCCGTTCAACGCACCGGGTCTGCAAGCAGCAGCCCGTAAAAGAGATACACCAGTGGTGTAATACCAGTACACGGGTGGCCTGAAGCAGCGTGCGGACACGCTTAGCAGGCTCACACTGGCCCAGCTAGCTGCGGACAGCGGCGACGGGGTATAAAACAGATGTACAAAGAAGGCGGTCACCAGTGCGTAAACGCACGCGCCGACGTACACTATTGGACAACTGGCAAAGAGACACACAGCAGCCTGCACCTCGTGCAAGACTGCACCTAGCAGGCACAAACAGCTAAACTTACCTTTTCAAGTAGCCTAGCACACAACAACAAAACTATCACGAAGCACACAGTAACAGTAGCGCCTATGCGGCCGAGCACATATGCGCTGATCAGGCCCACACAGGTTCTGGCTGCCAGAGCAGTTAACAAAAAACAACCCGGAAACCTGGCACACACAAAAGGGTGGCCCAGCAGCAGTGCGCGAACGCAGGCAGCAGGCTCACACTAGCCCCTCCGCCGCGCGGTATGGGGTGAACTCAGGAAAGGCGTCAACAAGTTAAACAAAGTTAAACGAAGTTTCCCGAAAAAAACACAGGTTACTGCCACATGCAGACTAACGAACACAGTCAAAGCAAGAAAGCAGTGAAAATACGTACTCACGTCTCACAGGTCTCAGATGAGGCGATCAAGGTGAGAGACTGAACCGGGAGCAATCTCCGCTATTTACAAGCTCGAGTCGTTCTGCTTCCGGAGGTCATGGGCATGACTTTGTTGACATATGGTCTCGGTCTTTTTTAGACCGTAGTGACGGTCAGAGTGAGGTCGAAACAGATCTGATTTTGTGATTCTGTTATGCATTTCGTCCACGTAATGAAATTATCGTGACGCATAATTAATTTCGTAAGCTGCTGACTCACGAAATGTATTGTACGTGATTCTATTATGCATTTCGTCCACAGAATGAAAGCATATGTCACTGAGTGCATTTCGTAAGTTATTAAGTTACTATTGCGTGGACGGAATGCCTTCTGTAACACAACACAATACTTTCGTGGACGAAATTGAAATGGGATTCACAAAATGATGTGTGTAGGTGCATTCCGTATTTTCGTAGACAGAATTACTTTTGACCAAAAAAAGAGTTTATTTCGTCTACGACAGTGAATAGTGCATTCAGCATTATGTCTACGAAAGGAAAAGGCCATCAGTCAATTTCGTCCACGAAATGATGTGCTCTCTTAGTGTTTTGTGGACACAATGCAAACCAATTTGTGCATTCCGTGGACAAAAGGCGTTACGATATAACATGGTTTCGTAATGAATATGTATTTCGTCACACAAAAGTCATTCTGTCCACGAAATATGGCATGTTACATTTGGCGCCCCATAAGAAAGAGGCAAGATCTAGATTGTAGATGATACAAACACACGTCAGATATGAAATGCAGCGATATGGAGTCTGACTGAACATCTATGTATGACTAATATTAAACTTGATGATATTGTGTTTTAGGAAGCTCTAAACCTTGCCATTAAAAATGAATACTTGGAGCATGCATTGATACTGGACAGCTTTTTTAGGAAAGCCTCATGTGTCCCATCCATAACTAGGTAAGGACAGTTTCATGAATTATGGACAGTGAAGACAGTAACTATTCTCATTTGAATCTTTTAGGCTTGAAACAGTGATCAGTGCTATTGTTTTTAGGTTCATCAACAGTCTGTATGATTCTGACCCAATGAAGACATACTACCATGTCTTTCTAGGACAAATTCCAGGAGTTGTTTCAGTGAGTATATTTGAGCTCTTTGAGTGTGTACATGCACACAAAGGAGTGTGTGCTGATTTGTTCACTGTGTCTTTGCAGCATGATTAATATGAATGTTATGTCATTGTCTCCATCATGGCAACTCCCTTCCAGAAATGTGGGGACATGAGCTGGAGAGAGTGGGGCCCCCATCTGGCCATCATCTTGGCCAATTCCATCTGCCCTCAACTCCAGAACGTGATGGTCAACATGCTGGCTGATACTCTTGGTAAGAAATGAATAAGCCTTTCTCAGATGACCATACATCTGGTACACGACACAGAGGTCAATAATCATTGAATCAAACCATAATGTCTTCCAGCAAGGAATGGGCACACGTGGTCTGCTCATTTCTGTTATATGGCCATGCGCATAGAGCCTAGTTACTATCATCGGGACTCTAAGCTGACACTGATTGGAAGAAACATTCAGTTAAGTAACACAAGATCTGCCCCTTTCTCTTGTCTTTCTGTAGCATGCCATTGAAGGAGTCTGTATGTGATGCTGCAATACAACGAACTGAGTCATACGAGTACCTTTTATCTTTCAACACAGGGAATCAATGTTCAAGATGAGCTTACTGTCTGGATCTTGTGCTATAGCCCATGAAGATCCTCTACAGCTGTAGACTGCTCTGGGCAGGACACGTCACTGAGTTCTTTAAATATGCGGAGGCTGTCGCAAAGGTCTTTTTAGCTAATTCAGTTAGACCATGCCCAGCTCTGACCAGTAATACTGACAAGTATTTCAGTCTTTTTTTAGTGAAAACTAAGGTGTTAAGCGCTGACTCAGTCATGCTAAGATGCTCTTATGGTTGGCGTGCTTCAGTAGAGCCAAACGCTTGGGTTTTATCTCTGGTGCTCATATTGGTTCCTTTATGACGTTTGACAGCTATGTGACGCACTATGTGTGGCACTGCCTATCCAGTTCCCATGCTGGATAGAGCCTCCCTGGATGGCCACACTGAGGAGGCAGGGTAATGACTCAACCCATGAGGACCTCAGTGAGCCTGGCCATGGTTCAGAACAGCCCCATCAAGTGGTGCCACTGGACAATGAGACTCAAGTCTCCGCTCAGGACGGCGAGATGGAAATGTCTAGACCAGAATCCTCCGCTCATCTCCAGGACGTCTCTGAGGCCCAGTGTGTAGCATTAACTTCTGCGCAGGAGGCCATGCCTTTGCATGTGGAGAATGAGAGGAGTGGTCACCACTCCCCTGTGGACATGGGGGAGGGTGATGAGCACTGCCTCTCAGAGGACTCTGGCCCGGCATCCAGGTCTCACATGAAGGTTTGTATACATCTCCATCGCATTGAAATGTGCTGTTGCCTGCTATTTGTCTTCTTTTGTCTCTGTGTGTCATGTCATGATGTGACCTCATGATGGAATGTTCGCTTGGTTTCAGCGGTTTTGGATCCGCTGTGGCAACGCACAGGACTAATGCTGCAGCTCTACATCAATTAATGAGCAAGTCTTATGCAATTCTTCTATATTTTTTGCAACATTTTAAAGACATTTTTGCATCCCATAAAAGTTTCGGAGTTTCTTCTTTCTCAATGAAGTTAATATAATGAATAGAGTTTATTCTCCAAATAAACATGGTGGTTTTAGCACCAAATAATCATAAAGTTGGTCAAAGTAGAAAACGTTTTTTTAATTAGGCCTACTGATTCAATATTATGCTGTTTTTGGTGTTGGTATGATACTATGAGTGTCCATTTGAGAGAAAGCCTACCACATAGGTATGTTCAAACTAATTTACATTAGCTTAAATGGCCCAAGTATGTATGTCAGACGATTACCAAGGCAAACTTTGGCCTCCTTGAATTTTCATTACCGTTTTATAATAATTTTCCAACTCTACTTTTCTGTGACCCGAGCCGTCAGTAAAGTTATGTAACTATTTAGTCCTTGTTCATTTGAAAGAACATGATTTAGGGTGTAATTCACAGTATGAATGCCAGTGTATACAGGTGCCCTTCAAGTAGTTTTGACTGTGACATGCTGGGACACAGTAAGCCTATGACATTCTCTATTCCTGTATTGACAAGAAATAGAAGATAAGTGCATAGAGCTTCTCCTACCCGTACCACAACAACCCCAGTTTTCCCCCGTGGATCATATTTCACCAAAACTTACAGTAAAACTAGCACTTCTAAATATCAGATTACTTCTTAATTCTTAATGATTTGATTTGCACACACAACCTTGATACTTTTTACTTTTAACTGAGACATGGTTAAATCAAGCAAACTTTGCTACTACACTGTAAAAAAAAGTCGTTCATTGCCCATATGACTTCATTTTTAAAACTATATTTACTGCAATAAATTAATTTATTTTTCTTTGAGTTACCAATAAGTAAAAGCTGTGAATATTTTCTATAAGAAAATTAATTTCATTGGACTTCAACACAAATTGATTTTCCAAAACTCATTTTAAAAGTTTATATCAGACGTAAAATGACACGACCCGCCCACCTGCAGCAATACATACAGTCGGTTTAGACGTTTGGAAAGGTTACCGCCCCCCATGAGGGGGAAAGCATGCTAACATCACACAATGGAAGTCAATGGGCGAACTTGCTAGCAGTTAGACTTTATACATTAGTTTTCCATTCAGGTGGAGTTCTGCTTGTTTCTGAACACAATGATTTGAATGATTTGTGTGTTTACTTAACTGTCCAGTGTATGCCAACAACCTAATTTACCCTCGATTGCCCAATGTTAACGCTATATTCGATGGTAGCATCATTAGGTTGCTAACTAGCTATCTTTATATCGTCAGTGTAACATAACCAACTGGTACACATTATTGTTAAAACTATTCCCACGGACATTGTAGGGAATGTACATTCATGTGAGAATAAATTAAGATGCAACTTATGAGTATGTGGTGTTATGGCAATAAGCTTAGCTTGCTAAACCGAGCTACTCAGTCCAGCCATTGAAAGCAGTTCTACAATGAGTACACTCGAGACAATTCTGGCAGTTTAACTGGAATTAGCAAAATGAGGGAACTTAATGTTACCCTTAACCATCCCAGTAGCGCTGTCAGAAACGTAAGACTTTCTGCAGGCACTTATGGAACCTTATGGATCCTGTGGCCGGAAGCATGCATAAGGATGTAGATCCAGGAATGCACTAATATTTTGTTCATAGTACCAGTTAGCAACAATTATTAGTTAACACTAAGTTAAATACTTCGGAAAAAAATATTAAAAACTGGATATACCAAAAAAAACTTTGATGTAATCGCTTCCTGCCAGGACTTTTACGGGCTTTTCCTACATCACGGAAGTAACGTTGACGCAGCGGTAGATAGCAGCAGAGTAGAAGCCATCAGGCAAGTGTTATTTAAATAAACTCCTGGGGTACTTACAAACTTTCCAATGCCTCGTTTTATGAGTACTGTAGAAGTTTCGTACCATTCAGGGCATTATTAGTGGGGTAATTTACGAGATACTCCATAGGTTCCATAAGCGCCTGCAGAAAGTCATTAGTTTCTGACAGTGCTACTCGACCAGGGTTCGACCAAGGGAAAACAGGTTCTGGGAGGGTGTTTGGCTCGGGGTCATGTTGCAAAGGACCCTAGGGTGACATTACTCCGAACCATCGCTTTAAAGGGACACCAGGCAACGTTTTCGTGTTAATTAATCATCTTCGTAAGTCGGTATATGGTTAAATGACTCATTACGGGGCGAATGAAGGCTCTCTCGCCCGCCCCTACTGCCTGTAGGAAGAATATCCCACTTGCAAGTTCGGTGTATCCTACCCGCCGACCGAAGCAGGATCAGTTTACAGCACAGAGGCAGGCTAACGAAACGCTAGAGATTGTTGCAAACGTGTGTATAATGACAGAGCCGGCGAAGAAGCAGCGAAAACCCTTGACGGAAGACCCAAAGAAAAGGAAAAGAGCTTCAGACCGAGCGAGGGGAAGTTTCATAGAGAAAAAGCATCAGGCTTGCCTGGTGTCCCTTTAAGAGATGTAGCTTCCGGGTGTTATCTTAAAATGTGAGATCTTACAAGGCAAGGCATGGCTGTGCCCAAAGGTCCCATAATGCAGTCTATAATGCTTTAAAATGTCACTCTTTCCTTGTACCACAGTGCTGCACATTTACAGGGCCATCCCATCTGTCAATGGGAATAAAAAAAAGAGTTAGCTATCTCAAGCCTTTTGAATACAAGCCAGAAAGCCCTTTAAAACATACACTTAAAATACAAGTGAAGATTATCCTGGGGGTGGTGGTAGTGTAGTGGTTAAGGAGCTGGGCTAGCGTGCAGTAGCCTGAAAGTTGTCGGTTCAATTCCCGGCTTCCACCACTGTGCCCTTGAGCAAGGCACTTAACCCCAAGTTGCTCCGGGGACAATGTGATCCCTTGTAATAGCTGACATATGTAAGTCACTTTTCAAGAAGTGTCTGCTAAATGTAATGTAATGTAATGTAATGTAATTATCCTGGTGAACAAGACAAGAATGATTAGCTTTAATGCAACACCAATACACAAAATAATGGATGTGAGGGATCGAGCAGGCTGACTTAAAGAGACGCAGGTTTTTCAGTTTCAAAAATGAAACATTTTTTTTTCTTCTTTTTTTCAAAAAACAGATATGATAAATCATATCCAAAATGATAACTTAACATAACATAATAGGCCTATGAGGTCAGACAAACAGAACATAACTCAAAGCATACGAGCAAACTGAACACAAAAGACTGACCTAAATAAATGGAATGACAGGGGAACATATATGCCGGCCGGCTAGACTAACAAGACACAGAAGGGATGACAACAACTAATTGACATTTAGAAAACAACAAACATAGCAACTACGGCCAGTTCAACATAAGCATAAAGGTAAGGCCGTCACAATGGAATAATGTTAAATTACATTAAAATTCTGTCCTCCTGGTTCTTCCGTAAGCAAAGGGTCTCTCCTTGTAGGCTACACAAACCATAACGACAGAGCTCCACCATGGTTATTGTTCTAATGTAAGCCATCATTATGTATAATAATAGGCCTGTCATTTACAGGAGACAAAGCTTGGGGGCAGCCGTGGCCTACTGGTTAGCGCTTCGGACTTGTAACTGGAGGGCTGCCGGTTTGAGCCCCGACCAGTAGGTACGGCTGAAGTACCCTTGAGCAAGGCACCTAACCCCTGCTCCCCGAGCGCCGCTGTTGTTGCAGGTATTCAAGGATTGGGATAAATGCAGAGACCAAATTTCCCTCACGGGATCAAAAGAGTATATATACTTATATACTTATACTTGGGCTACTTGTAGAAAGCTAATGTTAGCATAGTTAGCTAATCGCTGGCTAGTTAGCTAATCGCTAGCATAGACGTGCTGCAGCAGTGCAACATTTATTTATTTACCATGAGTTAATAAAGTTGAAGAGGCTCTGCAATGTAGGCTGAGTTTATTTGCATTACACTGTTCCTTATGTGACGTTTATTTGCTTTAAACTGTTCCTTAAGTTACATGACACCATGGTGCTAATGTTATTTTAAAATGCATGCAAGCCTACTGTATCTAGCATAGCTAACGTTACTCTTCATGAGTCCACTGCTAAACTATGTTGAAGCCACGACAATGTTTTTGAAGAAGTTGCAAACACCTCTGAAACTTTAAACCGTCACACAAAGACAGCATTACCTATACAACTTACACACACGTAGAATTACAGTACATGGCTCAAGTTAACAAACTGTTTGAGATAACGTTAGTGTTAGAGCACATAAAGTTCAAAGTTCAGTCGCAAAAGTTTGTAAGAAACAGCGAAGCTTTTGCAGATTGCGCAACACAAACAATATAATTAAGGTAAAATCTAACGTTCAACAATATACAAGGTAGCCTGGTGAAGTATAAACTATCCGGCTCCGTGGAAAAAACTGTTTAAATAAACTCCTGGAACAGACAAATGTGAAGGATTTTGGGGCTTGATCTTCCATTGCTGCAGGTGGGCGGGTCGTGTCATTTTACGTCTGATATAAACTTTTAAAATTAGTTTTGGAAAATCAATTTGTGTCCAATGAAATTAATGAAAATATTAAGTTACGAAAATATTCACAGTTTTTACTTATTGGTAACTCAAAAAAATAAATAAAGAAAAATAAATTAATTTATTGCAGTAAATATAGTTTTAAAAATGAAGTCATATGGACAATAGCACTGAACGACTTTTTACAGTGAAGGCCTACCCTTGAATCAGCTCCTCCAAATTTCAGTTTTTTGAGTGCTAGAGCAAATAAAAGAGGTGGGGGATATCAACAATCTTCAAAATGTCTTTTCAGTGTAATCAGTCATCATTCGGTGGCTTTACATCATTTGAATACCTGTGTGCATAGTCTTCTCAGATTTTATTAGTGACTATTTACAGGCCTCCAAAACATTCAGCTAAAGTCTTTTTTGAAGAGCTAGGTAAACTGCTGTCAGTCATTTGCATAGAGTTTGACTGTCTTATTATATCAGGGGATCTAAACTTACATGTGAATAATCCTGAAAACAATTATGCCAAGGAATTAATTGCACTAATCGATACTTCAACATACTTCAATCAACATACCTAGAGATTGGGATGGTTTTATTATGACCACCGCGCAGCGAAGCGGCGGTCATATAGGTTTAGTCAGATTTTTTTTTTTTTTCTTTTTTCTTTTTCGCATGTCCAAATTTCCGTCAAGGATTCCCGGGACACTGTAAGACCGGGGTACACGAAACTTGGTGGGCATATAACCCCACATGGATAGCATGAAACCTCCTGTTTTGTTTTGATCTGTAGCCCCCCCGCTGGACTGGACCCCCCGAAAGGAGGGTAGGGCAGACACAGTTTTCTGTGAATATCTCGAGAACCGTAGGGTTTAGGAGGACCATTTTTTTTTTATATGTTGATCTCAAAGGGCCATATCAACCCATTCCATAACCACTCATTTCATGTATAGCGCCACCTAGTTAAACACAAAAAAGTAAAAATGAGGTGTTTTCCTCACAATATCTCTGGCTGGTCAAAAACTGGACATGGTCAAAACTGCACGAAATTGAAAGTGTAGGATCATTATGACACCCTCCGAATGCATGCCAAGTTTCGTGGACTTTCGTTCATGGGGGGCCTTACAATAAAATAATTTATGTGTACATTTAGTGACCGTACACCAACAAGGATTCCCCGGGACACTGAAAGACCGGGGTACACAAAACTTGGTGGGCATGTAACCCCACATGGATAGCATGGAACCATCGCTTTTCGTTTTGATCTGTAACCCCCCCGCTGGACTGGACCCCCCGAAAGGAGGGTAGGGCAGACACAGTTTTCTGTGAATATCTTGAGAACCGTAGGGCCTAGGATGACCAATTTTTTTGCATATGTTTGCCTCCAGGGGTCATGTAAACCCATTCCATATGCACACATGTGCATAAACAGATACACACGCACACACATACATTCACAGTAATCCTACGTATGACACATACTCACACAGTAGACATATATACGCATGCATGCACATGCACACACAGAGGCACATAAACAGGCAAAGACACACATGCACGCACACACACCCACCCACACACACATAAACATAAACATGTACACGCACACATTTCAAGAATTTCTCTGAATTATGAACAGGCAAGATGGGGGTGGGGTTGTATAAAATGTATATTACATGTGAAATCTATGAACTAATCATGTTTTGGTACTTGTTGTCTAGCAGATACCAGTGAGAATTGAGTGTGCGTAATGCAATTCAATGAGACAGTTAGAATCATATGCCTTTCAGCGTGACTTATTTTTGTGAAAACATGTGCTGGACTGGGCGGCGGTCATATTTTGTACCGCTCTGCGGTACATCTAGTTTCAGTTAGCCTAATAGCTGGTTTGATTTGCATTGAGAGATGATCTTATGGAAAGTACCCCATGCCATTCCTGAGATATGGTAAAGGGTATGTGATGATGTGGGGTTATTTTAATTCCAAAGACCAAGGGATCTTTATCAGGATGTATAGTACCCTGGATCCATGAAATAACTGGCCTTTAAAAATAAAAATCTGCCTGCCTCTATGGGAATTCAACATAGGTTTAACGGGATGTAGGGGTATGAATTGTATTGAATGTACTCACTCTCAGCGATTATGGAATAGTATTTTGGACTGAAATGCACATCCCTAATATTAGTTGAATCACAGGCTATTTTATATAATTTTATATCAACCAGTGAGGAAAGTCAAATAGTCAACTTATTTTTTTTTTTTTAATTCTTTCAAGGTTAAACATGTGTCTATTTTCCTGTATGATTCATAATGCAAAATATAACCACTTTTCACTCAGTCAGAGAGTGAGTAAGAGATAAGAGTCATCCATGTTTTGTCTCATAGATTATTTAATTTTTTTAGTATTACAGAATGTGCAACAATACCATACTGCTGCATTTGTTGTTGCAATTGATGCTCTATATTTGTTGAGGTCAAATAGTTGGTTGTTATAGATGCTGATAAGAAGGGTTCTTTTGAACAAGATGACCTCTCCTAAATATTACCAGGTAACACATCCCTTTTAAGGTCTATGGTAAAGATTCCTCCCTGTTCAGGGCTGACACTTGAGTGAGGAGTGTTGTGAACACAGCTCAATTTCCTCAAACTATAAAAGTTCAAGGTTAACAGTGTCTGTCACACAATATATTGGCATCTAAATCATGAGGTTTTTGACTGATTGATGATTGACAGATAAAGATGAGTTTATGGTGCCTGTGGGAAGGAGTTGGAGTTCCTGCTGATACATATATAGCATTTGGGATGCTCTCTTCGTCTTCCTATATGGATGACATGATGACACTGACAACAACGGCTCCATGTACTCGCTGACTGTTAGTAAATGGGCAAGAATAAAAGTGAAGCCTAGCAAACAGACCCAAAAGCAGACAACAATTCACGGACAGTTTCCAAAGGGGGCACAAATTGATCCACTGTTCACTGTTGGGGGAACAATTGATCACGTTAGATTAAGATTTTAAGTCTACAATGTACCCAAGTAGTCTAAATGTATCTAAGCAACATAACCTACAGTATTGTTGTCTAAATGTGCACAAGGATGGAGAGAGAAGGCGAGAGAATAGTGGTGTCAATAGTGTCAGAAAATAAATCCACAGACAAGCCATGTTCTCGTTCATTTGCTAACCAAATCCAGATAGAGGGAAAGGTGATTAGCCTCGAAGTTACAGATAATTCAGCTTCCCTGTGTCCTCCGACTAGGTCAGAAGTAAATACAGGAAAGGTTAATGCTATCAAACAAAGCCAGAAACTACTAGGCTTGCTAACTAAGCTATATGAGACATAGCCTACCTGCCAGCCAATAAGTCCTATATTTGTCATCAGATGACCACACCTTAGGTCGTTAATTGCCACACCCCTGAGCGCATTGTGTAATACAAGAGAAGGACATGGTGAAAAAACTCGAGTGTACAATAGGAATGCGCTTTGCGTCGGGATAACAATACGCTTTGCGCCGGGTTTTGCGTTGTGAAAATAGGGCCCTAAGTGTTTTCTTTGTTATGGTGTGAGTAGGTCTTCTTCAAAAAGGAGTCTGCACACTTTCTTTTTTCCTTTGTTTTATTTTATTTTGTCACGCTTGGTTTAGAATAACGTTTCAACCCTTTGGTCTTTTTCAGATTCAGGGTCAAAACGTTATCTTACTGTATGCCAAGCATGACAAAATCAAACAAAAAATGGAAAGAATCAAGAAAATGCCCCTGGGATATGCCAGAGAACTCCCGGTCAGTTAGAAGAGGTCATTGTGCAAGATGTTGTGACATACTCTCAATGACAGCATGAAAGAACACTCAAACAAGGGAATACACAAACTGTTGTAGCCTACCTGCAGTTTCTCACATTTGTAGACACTAAAATACTTTTAAGAACTTGTGAATGCCTCAGTGATGACCATTCAAACAATAACTTAATAGAGAGTTTTGCGGCTTCTTTATTTTTTCTGTTCAGTACGTTGTAAGGTTAAGCAGATACTCAGGGCCTGTTTCAGACGTTCAGACATTCAGGACCTTCTGTTTCAAATGTTACGTGCACCTTAAAACATAGCATCATATGTACGAATGGAACGCACATGCATAAAAACGTGTTTTGCCTGCCACAGGAATGCAGAATCTCAAACTGCACTTTTCTTACTCACACATATGCATTTATGGGAAGGTCGAGGGAAAAGAGGCAGTACCATGCTCCATGGGAGAAGTTTTAATAGCGATGGATTAATTCCTGCATATGTGTGAAATCAGCGCACATCTGTTTTTTTAATAGCAGGTGTAATCCAAATTGATTGATATGATGTAATGCAAGTCTCCTGTCAATGTCCAGCAGAAAAGACATGGTCCACATGCAAAATTAAATTCCATACACATAAGTACTGCATGGAAGATTGAGAGGTCTCCATTGCAACGTTAATGGGTGGATTGAATGAAGGAGGTTTTCGGTGAATCGAAACCCACATACATACATCAAGCTGTACTAAAGGGCCTACTGCTGAACAAAATATGTAGTTCAGGAACTGCAGCTGTCACTTAAGCAAATATCTAGTCTTAGTACCTATTTTCACATCACAAAGGAGAGCTGGCAAGTGTGAATTGTGAGGATAAGTGTTTGCCATGAAGTCATCATTATCATCACAGTGCTTAAATTCCCACTTATGTTTGTGTCCAAATCGTAGACTGAGCGATACATGCTGGGTGATCATTTACCCAAAGAGAATAATGAATCGGTGAACTGTGTAATTACATTGCGCACAATACAGGTCACTTTAATTAGCAACCTTGAGATACGTGTCAGTGTGCTGTCACCTCTCAAGGCTGATGAATGTTGGGAGAGATGTAATTTATGAAATAATGGGGCCAGATCACTTTTTTTTATAGCCCCCGCTCTGCAGGTTTTGACTTGACTTCATTATGGTGGCACCGTGTCTATGTTGAGCTATAGTTAGCAATGAGCAGGCACATTTAGTTTAATGCAAATGACCTGCTCTAATGACCACATTAGGGATTTTCAAACTCCGTTTAGAAAATTATTAGAATAAATAGATGTGGCTGTGTTTGAATCTTGATGAGAGTCATTGTTTTGGGCCAGAGTTCAGGACCATGCTCAAACCTTTTGTTTACGGTTAATATAATTGAAAATATAGCAACCGCTACCTGATCCTGATATTTTAAGATAACTGAATCCCTTTCGAAGTTTGTCTTAGTGTAAACCTCATAGGCCTATACCTGTTTATTACTATAGATAGGTTTAAATTACTTTCACCTGTTTCTGTTGTCCAAAAGCAGCCTGGCAAATCACTTAGGAGAATGGGGTACATTTGAGCCTTACAATGCTTGTCAGATATGGCACCAAACATGGGGTGCATGTCAGGGGAGATGTGCTTGCATTTTTTTTGATAAAGCAACAGAACAGACCTTCCACATTTTCCAAAAGCTTGGCATCGGCATTTCTGAAGTGTGCTTACCAACATTGATAAATGGAACACTGGGACCTTGCCTAACATTGATGACTTTCTTTTCTAATAAAAAGGACACAAGCAAGTATTTTTTACAGCATTTGTTCAAGACATGTTTGGGCAGACTACGGGGGACCGCCTCCCACACATCCCTCTTCATACCTGAACCAATTGCCCATGATCTAGATTGCTCACTAGAAATGACTGAACAATGATTTTCTTTTTTTTGTCATTTATCTTTGAATGAGATGAATAAACAGAAGCACACACACACACACACACACACACTACAAACAATACCCCAAGAGTGATGAAAAAAGTAATGAAGAAAACAATTTGATTGCCAGACTGTATGGGTCAGAGAAACTCACTGACCCATTATGAGCCATAATAGTTTACTCTGTTCCCAAGGCAACCCAAAGCTTGTGGAACCACATGGTAAAGATTACACTCTAAAACAAGTGCATGAATAGTCTAGTTTAATTCCAGCTGGATGATACTGTCACAACCACAAGCCAGGTATTTCAAGTAGTTCATGACATAATGAACCCTGAAGAGGTTCCCAGGCCCAGAACATCACAGACAATTGGATGACCCCAAGATGCTACTTTTATTTATATCTCTCCAACAGTGAAGGATTTCTTAACCTCTCTTACCATTGTCTTCATTTACACTTAGTCATTTAGAAGACACTTTTAACCAAAGCAACTTACATATGTCAATTATTATTACAATGCAATTTATTTTGATGTTGTGAAGTTGCCCCAAAAGGGCTTTATGCTATTCCATTCTTACTCAAAACTGCACAGATTGATGTTGTTACACTCGTTACCATCCACAAATAGACCCTAGATTGTTGTTAGATGGAAGTTGTCCTTAATCACTTCAAATGAGATTGTATCAACTCTAAATACAAAAATCAACTCTTAAATAGAACAAGAAGAACAATGTTGTTTTTTTCTTTGCAGTTTTTCACCTGTATTGGCTATGGTGTAACTGCAAAACATCAGAGAAAGAGACCTAAAAACTGCTTAATGTGCCACTTGATAAATTGGCTCTTCCTGATAAGTTGAGTAGTAATACATGCATCAATGTACATGTAAAAGACAATTCTCTGACAAACATAAAAATGACAAACATTTGACCAATATAATAACCTGTATGGATTCAATTATGATAATGCAAATATTACATTATGATGGTGCAAATATCACTTAAACTTTTAAGTTTTCATACTTTATGATGAAAAGAGAGAGACTTAATGATGAAATGAGAGTTACAGTCCCTACACTGTGCCAAGGTAGAGACCTCACAAACATGGGCCTGCCCTTCATTCAGGATGACTGTAGTGAAGGTGTGGGATGTTGTTTTCTTTAACACCAAAGGCAAATCACCTCCATGGTAGTGCATAGTCTAGTGCTGTGTCTTGAATGGAACTGTTGCTGATGTCTGATAATGTCCTAAAATATTTTCCATATAGATATTGTTCATTTAGGAAATGTTGGGGGCAGCCGTGGCCTACTGGTTAGCGCTTCGGATTTGTAAGGGTTGCCGGTTTGAACCCCGACCAGTAGGAACGGCTGAAGTGCCCTTGAGCAAGGCACCTACATGTAACCCCTCACTGCTCCCCGAGTGCCGCTGTACCTCACTGTGTGCTGTGTGTGTTTCACTAATTCACGGATTGGGATAAATGCAGAGACCAAATTTCCCTCACAGGATCAAAAGAGCATATATACTTATACTTATTTTAGAAGGTGTGCCACATGTTTAGGTCCTGTGTGCTATGTAGCTGTTGAGCAGAGACCCAAGAGGATCTACTGCAACAAAAAGCATTGATAGAGGTAGAGAAAATCTCAACATGTGGGGACGTGAGCAAATCTGGCTGGTGCACAAAAAAAATCTGACACAAGTACTGATGCAGTTATGCTGGGTGAAAATGTAAGATATTCTGTAGACCGGCTAACCTGTAATTGCCTCGTCTTTCAGAAAGTATGGTGTCTGTCACTCGTTGCTAGGTTACGGGGACGCTGGCGAGACACGCCGCTCCGTCTGGCATTATGTTTTTGTTTGTTTTTATGTAATGTTCGTAATTTTATGTAATGTCATGTTTATTTTTTGTATTGATTTGTCTAGTTAAATGTTTTCCCTATTTATTTACACTATTTTTGATAGTTTTCGTGTTATTATTAGTCCTTTTTACTCCTAAGTCAGCTGATGTCGTTGACATTTGTCCATTGGGAGCTTGCTATGGCTAGCTTTTGCCCTAGCTGGGCATCGGACATCCTTCCATCTATCCGTGAGCGGTGCAGCACTTCACTGTCTGGTCGAGGGGATCTCTCGGGACAGCCGGACCTAGGCTCTACTCTGCGAGAGATCTACCGTGGCCGCCAAGCTGTTGCTGACCTGCGGGCTACCTTGCCAACTGCAGACTGGTGTTAACAGTGAGGAGCTGCATTCTCACGGAGCGGCAGACGGTCGCTGTTGGGTCCACCGAGTTGCGGATCTGCGCGATCGCTCAGTACTTTGGACTGTGCTTCCATCATCTCCAGACTGCAGTCTAGCAGGCCTAGCTTCTGACGTTGGCGTTGTCTCCGGACTGCCAGTGAGTTCACCGGGTTGGTCAGTTGCTGAAGAACTTTGTTGGCATTGCATCGGTTGTGAAGACACAGCTCTGTGCGCAGTTTTCGCGGATCATCATTGCCCTTGGACATTTTCGGCTTGTTTGGAGATTGGACTAATTTTAACATCACTTTTTCCCCTTTTAAAATATATTTTCTTTTTTTTATTTGTTTTGTTGTATGTCTTGGTGTCACAGGTAAGCTGGCGACTACGCCGCTCCGTCCGGCATTTTTTGTATTTGTTATTTTTTAAATGTATTTGTCTTGTCTTGATGTCATGGGTACGCTGGCGACTACGCCGCTCCATCCGGCATCTTTTGTCTTGTTATGTGTCTTGTTTGTGGAGTGCTTTGGATTGCACTATGTGCATGTTAAATGCACTTTAAAAATAAATCTGACTTGACTTGACTTGTGTTGCCTCTATGCCAGCAGAACCATCCTGCTCATTAGAGATGGGTTCCGTGCCAGGGCAAACCCGCCAACTGTGGATTTCAAAGTAACATAATCACCACACCACTGATGACACAGAGGTCATGTTCATGTAATAAATGTAGGGAATAAGGAATAGACTGTTGTTATCACTAAACAATTTAAAGCAACACCAAAGAACTTTTCCTCTGTCGCACGCACTATTTTTTTATCCAGCACCGGCTTTGGAAATAACGATGTCCACAGACAAGGTAGAATATGTTACATGATTTTATGAAAGTAAGATGTATTGCGACATCAGATGCAAGTCAAATTTGTAGTTTCTTATGTCTCATTCCATCGAACTACAGATCCGCTACCCGATCTGGCAAACTTACATAGTGCGGTTATATCCGATAGAGGGCCGCGAAGCGAATGCAGAAGTGCCGTTCACCCTGTTATGAATTGATGAACCACTGAAACGATTTTGAAAACATTATTTTAAGGTACAAAAAACTCTTTGGTGTTGCTTTAACAGGGGAGTCTGGAAAGAGAAAAAAACGCAGTAGCCTATCGCAGAGAGTTTATTCTGAATCCTGCCTATCTTTGGCCTCAACTGTTATGTTTTTGGTGAATTGTTTTTCTTGTTTGGGGTGACACTGAAACTCCATAGGTCACTAGCAACTACAACCTCACAGACAATGGAGTGAGTATGACCTCTTAACAGATTTATGATGGCTTCCTTGATGAATAATGGGCAAATGAAAAACAAACTGGATGAAATGCATGACTCCATGCTGCTAAGTGTACCAACTAAAATGATGTATTAGCTACCTGGCTCCAAGGTCAAACCAGAGGCCTCATTTGGCCTCATAAAATGGCATCCATCATGAGCTTCCTGGCCTCTGGACATGGCTTACTGTTGAAAATAGCCACTGATTATTGAGTGGAGTGCAGAGATCTCATGAATATGACAGAATTACAGACTTTGAAAAATAAGGATGCATTGGCATTTTTGACTGACAAATAATGATGCATTGGCATCTTTGACTGACAGATTTTCATTTTCTTGTCCAGGTTTTAGAGGCAGAAAAGCTGAAACCTTATTCCTTTTCTCAGGCATTCTGAACTTCTGAGTTTTGTTTGGTAAAATCAATGCCATTACAGATGCCCTTGCCCAGACACCTTTGACCTCTCTCTACCAAAGACACCAGACACATTTATCAGGTACGTGACGCTAGTGGGCGAGACAAAAATATGACCTTATCCTGCCAAGAAGAAAACAAGGAATGTTTGATGAGCATATACATAAATACAATTCTAAATGGAAACAAATAAATACACACTCCACCTTACCTTTTAGGCACGGATATGCATGGCTTGATGTATGTTTCAGAGAACCCTCATTTGAAGATGATTTTTTTTAAAGCCTATGTTGTGGAATAGAAATATATGGTGTGGTGTGGGCTTTTAATCTGAGTGCAGTTTGATATAAAAGCCGCTGCAAGGAAAGTGAAATGACGCTGTGAGGGTGGCCAGATTTTCTGTCAGGCAACAATCTAGAGCAATACAGAAAGTGAGTGGAGAGAGACACAGAGAGAAAGAAACAAAAATATAACAAAAGGCAGCTGTGTGTGTGTGGGGGGGGGTTGTGCAGGGAGTTAAACTTCTTCCTGACGATTGAAAACTCATGAAAATGCACGATCTGGATGGTTGCCGCTATAGGTGGCAGTCTCGCCAGGTCTCGCTAGGGCACCACACGCCAGGTCAAAAACATTAGAAAGAGTGACTGTCCACCGTGCTGAGGACGGAGTTCCATGACCACCACGGGCCGGGCCTGTAAAGACTGTCAAGGCCGGGCAGAGCGGAGTGGGTGATAGGCCGAGTCGCACTTGCAAGAGGGCACGTCCTTGCCAGAGTGCCGAATATGTCGGTGATCAAGAGGAGGAGGAATTATAGAGCCCGACAGCAGTGGAAAGGTAGTTTTGTGAACAGAAAAACTATATTTATCTTACACAAGTCCTTTGACTGAAATGTAAGTGTCAGAAGAGTGACAGGCTCAAACAGTGCATATTTCACAAAAGACGCTATATCTCCATTTCTAGAAAAATACAGGGATTTTTATGAAAAGTAACCACTTTTTAGCTTGGGATTTCTCAGGAACAGAGGCATGTAGAAATCAACGGTCTGCACCCACTGAGAGCTTAAATTCTCATCTTTCAAATAAGCCATAGCATGTGTGCATAGAATACGCTGTGGGTCTACAAAAATTGTCAACAATGATCTAGATTGCTGGCACTCTGAGCCAAAGCTTCCGAAAACAGCGCGGCATTCAAAGTGTTAAACATCACACACTATTTTTCATACCTTTCTAGCATATTTCAAAAAGGAAGATGTCTCATTAGACAGACTGGTGGTCAGAACCTTTCAGTACATGTAATCTCAAAACAAAAATTGTGGTTGCATCTATTAAAATCACAAGCTTGTCCAAAACATGCAGTTCCCAAACCAAAGTGACAGGCCACTCCATCCTGTTGCATCTCTTTGACAATAGATGATGATGATGATCATGACTGCTTGCTCAGGCCTTCCTCCCACAGGAGAGAGAAATACTCTTGTTCTTTTTTCGAGGCTCAGCACCATCTGGATGCTTACCAACAAACAGAAGCAACATAAGTCCTCTGTTAAACTTGTTCCTGGTGGGTAAGAGGGATCAAGAGAGAGAAAGTAGATTAGCAATTGGACATTGGTCTTATTAAGGTATTAAATACATTCAGGTTAAAAAAATACCTTTTTAAATTAAGTCACTCTGTTTCCCCATATGATATGCAACTGTTCTACACGTCTGTTTGTGGAGAACTTATCATTGAAGATGACTTCCAAGTCACCAAAAACCCAGGAACCAATCAAAATTACTTATCTGGCATGGGGTGGGGTTTATTTGATGACATTTAGAGGAGAGTTAGCAGCACTGTTTGTTCAACACAACCGGTGGCTGCACTGATGGCATCAGTGTTAAACAACATAGACATGTATTTTCTTTAGAATTGAGTAAACAACTAGCCTGGATTTTCCCATGCTGCCTTGCACACGATTTTATTCATGCTGCTAGGCAGCCTGGATTCTATGGACTTCATTTTCACCTCAACGAAGGCACCAATCACAGAACGGAGGGGGACAGCAAGATGATGACGACACAACGAAGCGGTTATGAGCTACGTACAGACGCATTTGATAGACATTCGTAGCACCCAATACACAGCTCTGGCCATTCGTAAACCACGTTTCAAATATGAGAAAATGAACGTGTAGTTCCCAGACCCCATCTCAATGAGATGAGGTCTGACATTAGCCAGGCTAGTAAACAACAGCATTTAGAACTTTTGTTTGCTGTTCTTCTGAAAAGAGAGTTTAGAATGAGATAGTTAATGTACCAATTACATTTTTATTTCACTTGAAAATCAGAAGTAAATGAATGGTCCCCAGACCAATTCTCAATCTCAACTGAGATTTGAGAATCAGTCTGGGTTTAGCAGGCTAATATCGTAATGGAACACACAGTCAGTTCATGAGAGTTAGAGATGCAATGCTTTGCCATACAGTATTTGAAAAGTATAACCTGGATAGGCTTCTATTTTATTCCAATTTGTTCTCATTACTTGTGGATACAAGCTTTGGCTGAACGGCAGGACCTTGAGTATGTTCTTCTCTTTCTGCGCATATACTAAAGTGTTTAGCACTCTCAAATCAAGTCTCAAAGTCACATCTTTTGATTTTGTTGCTGTCGGCTTCACTTTTCACTCCAATAGTCCCAGCAGAGAACTGCAGCATAAATGAGCTTCACCCACTTCATCACTTCCAAACTTATAATTTCACATCATTTGAACTCAGATGACAGAGATTTCTATCTTTCCTGCTGTGGCACCATAGACTTGAAAGCAGACATAGATTTTTGGGGGTCAGTGGTATTGAGTTTCACACCTAAAGCTGCATCAACAGCTTTGTAAGCATCCTGTACAGCATATCAAGCGAATGAGGTGAATAAACACTGGAACGAGATGGACAAAAACTGCCATGTGTCTGACCATACTGTTTACAGCACAGAACAGTTCTCCGCCATCTTGTGTTGTCTGAATGTTCTACGCTGATAATACGAAGGCAGATGACTTTGCACAGAGATGGACATTATTTGCTCTAGTCTATGCCAAATTATCTCACTAAGCCATCTGACAGATACTATACATGCATGATTGCCAACCAAAATGGTGGTTTGCAATCAAAGCTGGGAGATTCAACTGGAATACTAATGGAAATTGTAAAGAAACTGATCAGCATACTGCTCTCTCACTTCTGGCTGTCCCTTTTGAGTGCTTTTGCAGTTTTTGACTCTGTCCCAAGGCTCATTTTGAGAGGACAGGAGGGTTCTACAATAGGATACAAGTAAAGCAGCACAATCCTCACTCCTCCTGCAGGATTGCACCCAGGGTGCATTATTGAGCCCACCCCAGGAAATTGGGTCAATGGCCAGTCCCTAGCTCTTGAGCAATGATTTGAATCAGATGGCAGAGAATCCTGTAGTCTGCCTTGCCATTTGCCCCCTATCACTACCTTGCCCCACTCCATTGTTTCTATGGTATCCCTGATAGACAGGTCTATGGTGCTTTGGAAAGGTTTTGATGAAGATGTAAGCTTATTGATTTAGGCTAACCACATTACCGTCTCCCCTGTATTGTCATATCTGGATTTATTACAAATGGTATCAGGAAAGGTACAGAGGCCACAATGACATAGCTTTAGGAGAATAGATTATTAAAGTATTGGTCTCAGACATATTCCTTCTTTTGTGGTCAACAATGACTGATCTGAACACTATTGGCCTTAAATATAATGGTCATCCCTTCAAAATGATCATGTTCTAAAGAAAACTAAACAAAAGCTGTGTGATCACAGTTGTTTGTTTGGTGTTCAGCACCCACTAGATACAATACCCACTTTGACCTCCCCTCTTTTCTCCTTGCCGACCCATGGTGCTGCGCAACCGCGTTCACGCCCGTGTCTTTTCCCCAGCCAGGGAACACGTCCCTGGTTCTCCCTCACCCCTCTTTCCCTGGATTGGTGCCACCACCCTATCCCGTCTCGGCATTTCATCAGAGATCATGTCTACATGAAATAGTAACAAAACATAATCTATGTGATGATCACAAAATGTATTTAAGGGAGCATCGCTTTTACCCCAACTCAATGCCAGCATTGGCGGTAAGGCAGCTGAGCTGTTGCTCTGTCGCTCATTGCTAAGAGGGCAAGGAAAGGAATTTTTCTCCTTTAAGTGTCAGGAGTTTTTTCGCCTTCCTCTGCGTTCACCTGCACCAGCATGTAGCTCTGCTCTGTTCCTCGGAATCCTCTCTAATAATTTGTTGCTGCTCACCACTTCTCTTGTTGTTAGCTACCGCGGTTAGCTACAGTATTTGAATTGCTTCCTAGCTTTCTTCATTGCACTTCATATTGCTAAAATTAGGGTGCATTAGATGTCGAACTTTACAACCGCGTGTTTTGGGCTGTCATTTTCAACATCTCTCTCCTGCAGCCCTATACAATTTTGGCTAATTACATTTACTACTACAAACGCTCCTGTACTCGCTTCTGGTTTCAAAAGCAGTTCAACGGTGTCCTAACACAAGTCAGAATCCCAGCAGGCTGTTACTCTACTCATCATTTTATGGTGCAGCCACCAATGCTGCAAATAACGGTCTGATCAAGCTCTCAAAAAGCTCTCTCGGCCCGTGGTCCTCCGACACCTCTCACTCTTATATCAGATCAAATCTCTCTGATCTGAGGAAAGCGCACCTCGCGCTCTCCCATTGAATTTGTTCGCGTGGTCCTGGCCATAGGGTCCCTCATCATTAATGCAATTGTTGGGGTGTATGCCGGAATCCTGCATGACTCCTGTCTGCGCAGTTGACTCCTGCACGATACCGCAAATCACTTCAGGACCCTGGCCAGAGACTTGCCAAACATGCTTTTCTATTATGCTATTATATCTTTATACAAATTACAGAATGGGAACTAGTGAAACGGAAGTTCGGGAGGAACGTGATGGAATTTGCCACACCTCCTTCTTCAATCAGTCAGGTTACTTATGTGTCTTTCCATTTGTCTCATAAGTCCCCCGCCCGAGTTGGAAAGTGTAAATTACCCAGCTTTCTTGCGGCATTTCATGCAGGGACAACCCCCTTTACCTCGGAGTTCTTGAGGGTACCCCGAGGTGGCCGTATGACCTTATGACAAACATGGCTGCGCCCATAGTTGAGATGAGATGACATGTATTTTCTTTGCATTTGTATTGTGTTGGTCATTTTAATGTCGATGCAATGCTCTTACACACTAATTCATGCATTTTATGGTCTTGCTGTGTGTGCAATACAATGTAACAATTTGTTTTCCAGCCGGATAGCTAAAGAGGCTACATAGCACAAAACAATAACAATGACTAGCCTCAGGGATGGATTACTACACGGGCCTACCGGGCCCAGGCCCAAGGGGTCAGGGGGCCCTGAAGCCCAAGCCTTTGCATGGAATCATTGCCTCAATATCAACAAATCAGGATGAAGGCTATGAATCTGATTAAATTTAGTATTGGCCATCCCCAAAATGCACCAGAATACAGGAAATCACATTAAAAAAAAGTAAAAATTTCTGGGGGAGGGCCCCCAAACCCCCCCTCCCGCATATACGACAATAAGTGGGGGGCCCTTAATACATCTGGGCCCAGGGGCCCGAAAGTTCATAAATCGCCCATGACTAGCCTGCTAATGCCCCTCGTGGCTTGACAGAAACGCAACAGCACTTGTTGAAATTGAAATAGGCGAAATTGACTTACTAAAAAATGTTTTTATTATTAATTCACATTAACCACATAAGGATACAAGGATACAAGGAAGTTTATTGTCACATGCATATAGTTACTGGAAGTAAGAAATGCAGTGAAATTATGTCTGGTGTCAGCCTATTTGTGCATTAATGGGGGGGGGGGGTAAAGAGTGCAGTAGAAGAGGTGTTTAGTAGATTAAGTGGCAAGGGCTGCATAAAAAAGGTGGGGGAGGATTGGGATTGGGTGGGGGGCACCAACAAGGAGCACCCAAGAGCAACAGGGGCAAGGAAAAACTCCCTTACCAAGGAAGAAACCTTGGGCAGATCCACGGCTCAAGGGGCTAACCCAACTGCCAGGGGTCTTGGTGTGTGTGTTGGGGGGATGACAGGGGAGATGGGATAGTGTGCTGTGTATGTGGGGAGAGGGCAGTGTGCAATATGTGTGTTGGGGAAGCTTCCTCATGAGACAATGTGCTGTGTATTGGGGGGGGGGGGCAGTGTGCTGTAAGTATGTTGGGGATGTGTGTTGGAGAAGCTTCCTGATGAAATAATGTGCTGTGTATGTAGGGGGGGGGGGGGGGGGGGGGCAGGGGACTTACTATTGCAAGCAGAGTACTGTATGTATGATGTATGTGAGTGATGACAGTGAAGATGTGTGTGTGGGCGGGAGGGGAGTGGAGCAGTGACTGTGTGTGTGTGTGTGTGTGTGTGTGTGTGGGCAGTGTGCTGTAAGTATGTTGGGGATGTGTGTTGGAGAAGCTTCCTGATGAAATAATGTGCTGTGTATGTAGGGGGGGGGGGCAGGGACTTACTATTGCAAGCAGAGTACTGTATGTATGATGTATATGAGTGATGACAGTGAAGATGTGTGTGTGGGCGGGAGGGGAGTGGAGCAGTGACTGTGTCAATAATAAGTGAGAATGAGGGACGTGTTGTTGTGTTCTGTCCAGCACTAACGAGACAGCTGCTGCCCTGGTGGCATCCATGTTCTTCCTAAAAAGACTAAAACCCTGTGTTAGCGCTAGCAACTCATTCGTACATGTCATACGGGTGGGCGTACAAGACTAATGGAAAGACCCATTATTCACAGTCTACCTGCCGAAGTTGCCTTATGCCTCCCGTCTTCCATATTTAAAGAATAAATGGGTGTATGGTGGAATCCTGCACAACTCCTGCCTGCGCAGTTGACTTCTGCTCGATCCCACAAATCACTTCAGGACCCTGGCCAGAGATTTCGCCAAACATGCTTTTCTATTATGCTATTATATCTTTATGCAAATTACGGAAGGTGAACTAGTGAGCTTCATGGTGTGTAGTTTTGTGTATTATAAAGTGTCACCAAACATGCCCAGTTGATTTCGCCACTTCTGTAGCATGTCTAACACCAGACCATTTCTCAAACCTCAGTTGAAATTGAGCATGGGTTCGAGGACCTTTCTCTTGATTTCCAAAGGAACAGTGAAATTAAACTGAAACTGGTACCCTGAACTCTTACCAAAGCTTTTCAGAAGTACAGTAAACATATATTTCTTGTAAACAAAGGTTTTGAATTCAGTGGCTCAATTCCAAATCTAATACACGTCCATATAATTTAGCACTGACACACATGCACACACACACACACACATGCACGCACGCACACACACACACAAGTTTATGAAATTGTGTATGTTATCCATATACAAAAAAAAATGAAACGTGTGCTGTGAGTTTATCATGACCAAAACATAGTCTTTCCTCGTTTAAAATGTGAGGATTCATTTCAATTGTAACTTTGTACTCACCATTTGTACTCTGGGTTTAGTCATAAAGGCTACAGATTACATATAATACACATTATTTCCTGTTGACAATATAGTGCTAAACATGCAGGTCATGGGAGGACAGTCATGTGAACAGAATCTACACATATTTGTGAAAAATGTATATTTAACACAGTTAAACACATAATACAGTTTACCTGTTCCTTACCTGATGGCAGTTGGTTGAATGTCCAGATAGTATTGAAATACACAACAGTGACATCAGTTTTCAATAGTAGAGCTCATTCCAGCAGTCACAATGTAACTACCTTGGCTGTATTGACACTAAATTGTTGGACAGACCACTTATGTTGCAAAGGTATCAAAATAGACCTCATTTCACTGAAAAATAAACTGCTATCTTTTTCTAAAATTATAGCATAGTTTGGGTAATCTGATGCCATTTAGGAAGATGGCTTGGTGATTTTCTTGAGAGGTTACAGGCACTCCCAGTGGGAGATGTGTGTCTGGTCCAGAATTCTGTGGAGAGTGAGGAGTCCCAGAACTCTTTGCCCTTCCTAACATCAAAGGGTATGTGAACAGCTGATTGTCTTCATTTCCCTTTGGTGCCTGTTATGGCAGAATCACAATGTACAAAAAAGGAGCATCTCGCCATTGTGACTTGGTACACACAGAAAATATATCAAGGCAATATATAATTTGGTGGATATGGCGTGCAAGACACTTTCCACTAAACATCCAGATCATGCACTATAATTTGAGACAAGGAACATACAGGAATACTTTGATCTGTTTGAGTGTATAGAAGATAACATTTAATCTGATCTTGTGAGGTTTCCTCTATGCCTTGTGCAAAAGAACACAAGGCAGTTATAAGTGGTCACATTGCCATTAAAATAAATTGAATCTAATCTGACTCTACCATGAGTAAGTCCCTTCTGTAACATCTGTACTCAGCTAAAAGGTATTTTAATACAGCCACATAATTACCAGGGCCAGGAACAGAGAGGGTCTGTGCTTTGTAACATTTCATATGAAGCAAAAAAAAAGAGATTCATTTCATGTTATCTGGTTCTCATCTCACCTGAGAACACTTCCGAAGTGCATCAAGAAAATTTCAGGGAAAGTGCTACTAGGTCTATCAAATACCATGTTACATACAGTATGTAAGTAATATGCTCAACAAAGCATGAAAGGGTGTAATGTGGCATGTTCCATTTCTAATGGACATATATGATTTAAATAAGCATGAGTTTTTATAAGTAAATGTAGCTAATGGCAGTCAGAGTAGCCTCATGCATCATTCAGAGAGATGTGAGAATTTGGCATGATGATGCTTTGAAGTACCAACTGAATGTGACTGAACGTGAAAATAATGTCTTGCTTCACAAAGGAAACAGACAGTGGGTTTAGGCCTACACATCAAAAACACAACATATTTATTATCACCTAGCTATCCTTTTGCTTTTATCATAGAATTTCACATGATAACACATTTTAAATGTTTCATTAGTCAATGGTAACCAAAACACCTGTATATTGATAACAGTTGATTAGTCTAATAGTGCACAAGAGGCAGAGGCAAAAACACCACTGCTACAAGGGCTGTTGGCACAGTATGAAGCTAACATGGCACAGTATGAAGCTAACAGCTACAGTGGCCAGCATTTGACATATTGATGAAATTGTCTTAAAACTCCATAGCTAAGTTAAAGTGTAACTCTCGGCAAAATGCAACATAGGGTCTTTTTGTGTTTCAGAGTTTACTAAAAAGAAAGGTTTTGAACAGCTCGCTAAAAATGACAAAGAAGTCCGCACACTAGAGCTCCATTATTTTTTTCTTTTTATTCACCACATGTGACGTTTCGGGACACACTGCCCTTCCTCAGACAACAGCTCGCTTTGAACAGCTCTCTGCCATCTTGCCAGTCAAAGTAAGTGAGTTGTTCAAAACCTTTCTTTTTAGTAAACTCTGTGTACACAAAATATTCTCAATACTCGAGTTCATGTGAAGAGACTCTGGTGATACTTCGAGTTTCATGTTGTGTCGGACCTTCTTAGTGTTTTAAAAAGAGCGATTTTGTGTAATCATAGTAGTGCCTCTAGCACTCCCATTTAAAAGGCCATTTGACCCAAAAACTAAAATACGGTCAATCTTAAAAGTGGCGCTTACTGTACGTCGTAATTATGCTTTTCAACGAAAGTTTGAGTACTTTCCAAAAATGACCCTGGGTTGCATTTTGGCAAGAGTTACGCTTGTTCAAATTCTAACTATTGCCCAATTAGTTCTAAACATTGTCCCAACTCTCCATTACGGCTGTCCATTTTATGCAATTCAAGGCCACACCATAATAAACAGATGTATTGGCAGCACAAAGGCTCTTAATAAAAAACAGTCAACGTGCAGGTATGATAACCTTGGTTTCTTTTATTTTCTTTTCCTGTGAACCCAACGTGCAGGTGTGATAACCTTGGTTTCTCTTCTTTTCTTTTCTTGTGAACCACGTGTGAATCAGACTAAAGGAGGCAAGTCTTCATTGCTGATATTGCTGTCTGCTTCATGCTGTAAAATCACACAAAAGCTGCAGGTGATGAAGAGGAGGTGGGAGGATTTTATGCACCTCCCCTGGAGCCCTTTTATGCAGCTCTGACAAATGGCTCCGTCCCAACTCCTCAACAACAGGCAGAAGAATGGGAGACTGGAGTGCTTTGAGATCACTTATGCTCAATTATGAAAAGAGAACGAGCTATTAGACCATTAATCAGCCAGTGAGTGGTATGAGTTGTGAGTCAGACAGCGGACAGTGGACAGTGGAAGATGAGTTGCCCCACAGCTGCAGCTCTGAGTAAAAGCATTTTGCCAGTCCCCCTGAAGCCTCCACTTCAGAGCATCATGCCAGAAGATGTACTGTGCCGCTGAGCAGCGGAAGAGAGGGGGAGGGGAAGAGCGAGAAAGAGAGAAAGAACCTGATCTCCTTGTTTGAGATCCAGCAGAGGGCACTATGACTCCTGACGCTTGACCACTCAGGAGGGAGTTGGTGGCCGCCATTCAGACAGGTCGTATTTGTGGGGATAAATTTCTCATTGCCATTCCACACATGCCTTTCGTGACTGACATTGCAATTATCGGTTTTGCATCGTTGATACCTCTTTGAGGCGTGACCGCATACAGACTTCATGGAAATAAAAACATCTGTCCATGTAACCATTGTCTTTTTCTTTCACACGCTCCTGCTAGTCTCATTCCCCCTCTTCTCACTTCAGATCTCTGAACATCCACAACCCAGAGTTCTCAGCTGTTGGAAATAAGGCAAATCCAATTACAGTTGATCAATGGCAGAATAGTCACGTTTGTCACATATGACAAATGGCTTAGAGAGCGTTTTTAATTTGTAGTCTGACATAATAAATAATCCACTTGATATTTACTTAACTCTATTGTTCACCTTTCTTACCTGTCTTCCGAATCTTCTACGTAGCCGATGGCTAATAATCGCTATCACACTGTACAGCAATATTGTACATAACTCACAACCTAGTGTGTTAGAGGAATCTTAGTCATGAATTAGACATAAGGGATTACCTGAATTGTATTTCTGCCTGCCACTGTTCCTTAATCAGCCCCAGCAGTGTTTAATGCAGCTGTGCACTGCAACATACAGTATAATAGAATGGCAAGCTACACCACACACAACACCGACAACAGAATCTATCCAGCAATACAATCTGCTCCTCTCCCTCACATGTGTTATCAGTTTCCTTTATTATAGCCTGCCGGGGCATCTTACACCTCCTAGTGGTGCCACTTCCTTCTCCCCTCATGGACACAACAGTTTGAGAATAGGCTACAGCAACCCCCCCTGAACACATTACCACAGTAGTTAATATGCAGCTCTCACCCTCTGTGTTCTCTTCAGGCCACAGAGACGAGGGATTTCTCCTCGACACCAATCGAGCCATGTTTCCGTCCTCATCCCCTTTTTGACATCTCCAGCCTTCCTCATGTTCCCCCAGCTGGCGTATTGTAAATCTCATTGCCTGAGCATCACCAGGGCATGAATCCAGAGCTGAACATGTACGTGAGGTGGATTGATTGCGGTATTGAGGCGTTTTGGTTGGAGCGGTTAGGCTAGTCTCCAATCTGTTTCTGTAGCTGATTGTATTAGAACCTGGACCACACTTCAGATCTCATTACAAGAATGCAATGTTTGATACATTCTTTGATATACAATATATACAAAATGCTGCAGCAATGACTTGACATGAAAGGTGCAAGTTTGACTGTGTATTTTGCAGTGCATGCACATTGTGAGCGATGTCAGACGCACAAAGTGGGCAGTCAGGCCAAAGTTGATTAATAAAAGATAGATAGATCAGAATTTAACACTGGTTGCATGTGATTGGTTTATTCAACTTTACTTTACCAGAGAGGTCTTGCCCATTTCAGAGTCCCAACCTTGACATAACTTATACCTATATGGCCGCCAAACTCGGGCCTGAAGTGTTACAAATGATTTCACTAGTTCGCCCTTCTATATGATTGCTTCAGCTAGACTAGAATGTATGGGAGAAGTGCGTGTTTGGCAAGGTAGCTGTCCGTGGTCCTGGAGTGCCTGGAGCGGATATCGCGATAGAGCGATGACCGCTTGCACCCCCCTGTGTAAGGAGGATGAGTAACAGGGCAATTGGTGAAATGGAGGAGTAGGGGGAGGAGGGGGGATGATTTTGCGAACGTCGGAGCGTGTGACGTATGGAAAAGGAGGTCGGCTTAAATAGGCCTACCCTGCGGCGGCAGTGGGTGAGTTAATTGCTGTCAATCATCCCGAAGGCTCCACCCGAACTTTGTTTATAAAACATAATTTCACTAGTTCGCCCTTCTATATGATTGCTTCAGCTAGACTAGAATGTATGGGAGAAGTGCGTGTTTGGCAAGGTAGCTGTCCGTGGTCCTGGAGTGCCTGGAGCGGATATCGTGATAGAGCGATGACCGCTTGCACCCCAAAAGATCACAGAGAAAGGCCTCTACCAACTACATAAGTGCTTGCTGAGCGAGTCGTAAATCCGCTAGATTGGAGCGGATGTAAGACTGGTAGGCATCCGAGGACCAATGGCCCAGTATTTAAATTTGTTGCTCCGATAAGCCGTTGAGCGCAGCTGTTGTGGCAGCTCCTATCCTGAAGGAGTGTGCGGAGTAGCGATCCGCGGGAAAACCAGATTTGACTAGAATGGTTTTTAAGAGTGTCCGGAATCTGTGGCGAGTGATGGGTAGCCCTTCGTCTGACACGAAGGGCGGGCTAGTAGACGAAGCTTGAGCTGACCGATATGAGATGTAGTGAGATAGGTATTGGAAAGGCTGAAGATCTGAGGCGGAGTTAAATGGATATGGAGTGTCCTTTTCGGGACTGATCGGTTTTACTCTGTTTGATGGTAAATCGAATGGTGTCTTGGTCTAGCTGCTCTAGATCTGCGATGCACGGGTGGACATCGGGAATGAAGAGAGACGAAGGGCATGTAAACTCGCTACATCTCAGCAGCCCAAAAAGGCCAGTAGAAACATAACGGAGATGGTGGAATCGGAATGCGGTGACATGAACCCTTTGCGAAGGGTAGCGAGGCAGGTGGCGAGAATGCTTGAGGTAATGGGAAGGCGGGAGTCTTGGGGGACTGGATGTTGCCTACGGATACCTTTAATTAACAAGCCTATCCTGGTGTCGGAGAAGGGGCATTCGGAGCCGTGGGGGCGTTTGTAGAAGAAATGAATGCCAGCTAGGTAGACTCTAATGGAAGAAACTTTGATCCCGAGTGAAGTGTGGGCGTAGGTGATAATGATGATATGGTGACTGCATCGAAACTGGTAAATGGTAGTGAGTGCTTTGCGTGGAACTGTTTGAAGCACGACCAAGCAGTCCAGTAGGACTGCATGGTCCTGGGTGCGAGGGCATGAAGGGCTTGGTCGGCTGTGATGGGCTGAAGATAGCTGAGGGGGTGGTTTATGGGAAGATGGTCTCCGAAAAGCTGGGGAGTGGAGTAGGGTACGGGTCCGCCTCTGGAGCCGAGCTTCTGAATCTCTGGAATTTAAGACGAGAGAGAGAGTCAGCAATTCCATGGCAACCGGGGACGTGCGCGGCTCTTATAATAAGCTGGTAGCTGGCTGCTATCCAGATTAGACGCCTAATAAGAGGGGAAAGCGCAGGCGATTTTGAGCTCGAGTTATTAATGACGTGCACTACGGCTTCGTTGTCGCTGTGGATTATCACACTCTTGGAGGTCCACTCATTCCCCCAGGTAGGGCCGTGATGGCTACGGGGTAGAGTTCGAACACGGCTGACGATTCGTTTCCAGTTGTTAGCTCTCTGAACTCTAGTGGCCACGGGGATGCAAACCAGCGCCCTTTGAAAAAGCCTCCGAAGCCTGTTGAGGGGGCTGCGTCGGTGTACAACTGGAGCTCTTCTGGAGATGATTGGCAGTCGTCGTAGAACATGCACAGACCATTCCATTCGTCTAAAACATCCTCCAGAGTTTGATATCGGCCAGACACTGGGCATCTAGAGATACGACGTCTTCGAGAGATGGGGTTGCTGAGCGCAGTTTAGGAGATGCGAGATGAAAGGGCGGCCCTGGGGAATGAGTTGACTAGTGGACACTCGACCGCGCCGTGACTGGGGCTATTGCAGAGGGGACAAGATGGCTTAAGTCCTAGGAAAACGCGGTTATGGAGCTCCATATCGAGCGCGCCCCAGTAGGGGTTTTAGTTCCAGAGGCCGACTCTGGCAGCGCATTTTGCTGAAAACAACCGGTGGTAGCCTACGTATGAAAATGAGCTCCACCGTAGGATACGGCTAGGCCGGCGATGATGGCCAGGTAGTCATTTAGCTTAGTCATTTGCGTCGACTGGAGAACACGAAACAGACGACTTCTGTGTAGTTGGTAAAAGCTATGGTGAACTCGGGAAATGACAGGGTTTTTGATGCTGGGCCATAATTTTTTAGAGAAAAACCAGTTCGCCGCAAACTAGATCCCGGTTATGAGAGGGAATAGGAAGGGAGGGAAGAATGGTAGAAAGGTCTACGTCTGCACCTGACAAGATGAGGTTCCTGGTGGACGCTGTGACGGGTGGTGGTTCGAATGCTGCAGCGTGAGGAGGCGGTGGCAGGGCCTGTGCTGTGGCTAAAGAATAGTTTTGCTGCCGGAACGGGACGTCGTGGTCCGAAGCACTCGCTGAGTGCTGATGACCCGCTGCTGCGGGCTGGTCTAGCGCGGAGCCGGGGAAGAGATGGGAAGGGAGAAAAGGGGGGAGGGAGGGAGCGGTCGCTGACGCGACCGGAAGGGGAGCAACCTGGGACAGGGTCGCGGGAAGTGGGACGGGGAAGGAAAGAGGGTTAGGGGGGAGTAGCGACGCTGTCGCTATCGGCGCCGACTGAGACCAGGTGCTCGCTAACTCATAAGAGAGATGGGGAGCTAGTGAGGTGACTCTTCGAGCTGACGCTTCGTGAGTTGAGGCGTGCTGTACAGACGTGGCTCCCGGAATGGAAAGGGGAGGGGGGAGAGGGGGGAGGGAGGGAGCAGTCGTCGGAACGACTGGAGGTGGGGCAGGCCTGGACCGAGTCCTGGCTAGGGGAGGTGGATGGGGGAGGGAAAGAAGGAGTGGGGGGAGTAGTGACGCTGTCGCTACCGGGGCCGTCTGGAGAAGTGGGGTTGGACCCGGAAATACGGCGGAGATGCGGCGGGAATGGGCCTGAGCCGCTGACGTGGCAGTGGCTGTGGCTGAAGCAGCGGAATGATACGCTCTGAAGCGTGTGGTGCCGGAAAGTGCTGTCGGCGTGCCCGGTTCGCGAGGTGGCTGGTGGTGTGTGCTTCGTCCGGCTGAATGGCCGGCGGAAGGAACCGCGTCGGGATGCCAGAAGGAGCAGCTTGCTTCCTGGTCTGGGGAGGAAAACAAAGTGAGGGAGCGGGAGGGCGAAAAGACCGGGTTATCCGACTGCGTTAGAAGGCGGAGGAGATGGAACTTCCTATCCGACATACGGAACGCGATGCCGCGGGAATGGAGAGTGCTGCGGATGCGAGCCACTGTCCAGTGGGTAGGGTCAACGCCTTGCTGGCGCTGGGTGGATTTCCAGTTCCATGAGAGCTGTCTTGTCAATGCGAACAATACGCAGACTGAATGATTTCGCGAACGTCGGAGCGTGTGACGTATGGAAAAGGAGGTCGGCTTAAATAGGCCTACCCTGCGGCGGCAGTGGGTGAGTTAATTGCTGTCAATCATCCCGAAGGCTCCACCCGAACTTTGTTTATAAAACATCATTAAATATTTTAGTTACAACACTTTTTCACCTTTAACATATCTCTAGTGTGATGATGCAACCTGTGATATAAACTGCATAAGCACGTCACAGACTCACAGCTTCCTACAATAAATATTTTATTGTTTACATGATTCAATATTGAAGTAGGTAATATTGTGAAGCCAGGCCTTTGGATATATGAGACTGATGTTTATCCTAACCAAAGTAAAGGCCAATATTCTATTTCATTTGAGTGTGTGAATATGTGTGAGAACATGTGATGGTCTATCTCATTTGAAGACATCCATTGTGTGAAATTAGAGATTCTCAAGACTGAAAATTCTGGGGTGAAGTGTCTGATAAAATAAAAGATAAGTGTATTGAATCATAACAGCCCAAGAGGAGATGGGACACAGTGCACAGTTACAGACTAGCTCAACATGACATGAAGGTTTAATGCAGTGTAATTCTAAGACTGGGATATTCTATGGGTGCATGCGGTTTAGAGCTTATAAGGCCAGTTGAGGGCAGAGAAAGAAACCATGTAGTGAATTCTCTTGTAAGTAACAAAGACAGATAAACTACAAATAATGGTAGAATGACCCCTAGGAGAGAAGGGCATGGACATGGAAAGCCCCCCAGAACATACAACTACTTTAAAAAATGCAAGCTTAAATTCAGTCATAAATTAACTACAGTATGCAAATAAAAACAACTAGTGAACCTGACAACAGCTTTCTATATATATATATATATATAGATATATATAGATATATATGTTTGTGTACATCAAGAAACAAAGGTTCACGCTTATGGTAATGTAGACACACTCCTTCTCCGTGTGTGCAGTAATTCTGATTGATTTTAGATTAGCTGTTTAATGTTTATCAAATGCATTGCATGGGTGAGAGCAGATTCAATGTGTGGCCCTGTTAGACAAAGCAAAAGGAAAATGGGAAAGCTCAAGGCAGATGCCAATGTCATTCACACAGATAATAAAACAATTATGTTCTCCTCGGTCATCGAGAGTGTTTGCTTAAGATAGAGGGAATCTCACAGACATATAATTAAACACTGACACTCATGGAGCAAGCAGTAGACTCATCTCTCTCTCTCTCTCTCTCTCACACACACACACACTCTCTCTCTCTCTTACACACACACACACACACACAAGAGAGAAGGCAGAGAGAGAGAAAGAGTGACTGAGGCTGATGAGGATAAAATCTGCAAGGGGAATGAAAGTGAGTCTATCAAGTCCAAACAGATTATACAAAGGTTTCCACACTAAGTCTCTATGTGGGTGGGTGTGCATTCAGCAGAGCATTGTGCTATCGGTTCCACACCATATGGCAGTGCTATGACAGGCCTAAAAGGGAGGACAAGGTCTCAATATTGTGTTTGGTAAATCCCACACACGTTAGTTTCTTGAATTACTAGAACACTCAGAAAAGACAAAAACTTATGTTGTGAAAACTATGATATACGTTTTAGAGGATGTAAATGGCATGAGCTTCACCAATTGTGTAATATAGCTTTTGATCTGGGCTAAACAAGAGGGTGGGCAAATGCTCCAAGAAAGTTAGCACAGAGCTCCGAAGAAAATGTCATAATCTATTTGGCACTCCTCCACTATTTGAGAGACACAATCTCCCCGCTGGAGCAACTCCAGGAGTGTTAGAATTATGGATCGCCAGTGTGCCAGATACTAAGCGGCATTTTGCCTAAGACCTGAAGGGACACAAGCCTGGGAGAGCCCATACTGTCCCAAACAAATGGGTTCTGGTCTCAATAATCCGCTGCACTTTCCAAACAAATGGGTCCAAATCTGTCCGAAACCCTGTGTTCCGCTCTCTTGAGAATGTTGGTCTTGGCTGCACACTTTGAAGGAGAGAACAGTGAAGAAGTGTGAGTTCATCGAGAACCTCAAGTATTTTTCTGAAACACTTTTCAGATGGGGAAGAAGAGCGAGTTTTTAGTGAGTGGTCAAATATAGAGAATGGCATGCACTGATGTCAGTCTTTCTCATGTGTGTGAGAACCGCTGTGAACAGGTGCAGAGATGGTCTATTTATGTTAGCTGTTTCTTTTGAACTCTCTATAGGCCACAAAGCAGGTGCCCTATTTTGGTCAGTTTTTATGATAAAGCTCACAAATGAGTCCCATTACTCTCCTGTTTTGTCAAGTGCTCCCTCTCTATTGGGAATAGACACAAACCAAAATTACAGTTCACTTACGCAATTTGACACTGATGTAGTACTTTGCAAATTTGTTGATCTAAAAATCTACTTTTCTCTTGGTGGAAACCACAATTTTTTCACCACCATCATGCTTTTAAAATATATATACACAGAGATGAAAGAAGTGCATTTAGAATTTACATTTGTAATACATCATTCTGTTTGACTGAAGTGTTACACTGAGAGCAGCAGGTCAAAGATGATATTCACATGGTGATATTCATATGTGTTTTTGTATGTGTTTTTTACCCAGGTTTTGTACTGCTGTTGGTGAAAGCAGTTAAGTTTTGGATTACATCTTAATCTTGGTTTTACCAGTCATTTAGAGAATTGAGTGTGGTTATTTATTTTCTGAATGCTTTTTCAAGTCTTTCATTGAGTCTATTGGATAAGATGGTTATTTGTCATCATTAATAAGTTACAAGAAATCAGAGCTGACTGATGGTTTGTGGAGCAGCATATACATTTTTTATCAGGCTGTAAATAAATTATTTACTTACCACTTTCAACAGCTTTTGTGATATACTGTACATGAAAATATTTTGCGATTTATCTGATCAAAAAGATGGTTTAGAGGACACATGTTTATATTATAGTCAATACCACTGTATATAGACTTTCACTGTACGTATATAGACTTTCATTTAGCTTGTGTACTCGTGGCATGGTGTTCCAATAAAGATGCATGCTGACATGCATGTCACTGACCACAAGGACTGACACCAGAATCCACCTTCAGCTTTGGATGCACACATGCCTTTGGCCTCCTAGAGGAATCACACTCTCAATACAAAACCAAAACAAAAATGTAATTAATTTAATAAATTGGAATCTGTATATTCAAACTCAAATATTGAACTACTGTTCCTATTTTGGATGTATTCTTGTACACATTTATATGTGAAATGAATTGTGCATGGATGTCAATGACAGGTGTCAATCTGGACCTCTAAATCAATTAAGTTACGGAAGACTGTTTTGTCAAATAGTTCAGGGATGGGATAGTAAGTGCATGTACTTGAGTTTTGAATAACCAATAATTCATCCTCATCATTTCGGAGGACATGGAAGGACAAAATAATCTTGGTAAAAAGGTCACCTTTGGAAAGCAGTGTAGTCATTTGGCATATTGTCAATAATTCACTACCTTATTTATTCAAACTGTCACACAAACTCATCAAACATCCATAGCCCTGTTCACCCATGAGTACAGTAAAATATTGCCAGGATCCTGTTGTGATGACTGAAATGATAACTCGTACTCGTGACCTGCATTTGTGCGTGTAGCTATAAAACGCTCCATGATTTAATGCATGTCCAGTATCGACTAGCTTTACACAATAATCCTAAATGATGACAAATGGAAAGAAGAGCTCAAATATTTCAATCACTAACTGTGTCCAGAAGATTTTTTTCAAGCAGCCATTCTTTATTTCCCCCTCTCTCTGTTGGATAAGAACCTCTGCGTCATGTGTCTCTCTATGGCCTTCATAATCAAGACAGCTGGTGGCATATAGATCTATGTGGGTCATTGATTCAACACATTGCAGCCATCATTCCTGTGATGACAGACTGTGATGGGACAATGTCAATATTTGGATGAGACAGACATTTTTATGGGCCACAGAATTGGAGGCAAATCACAAAATCTTTGTTGTTTCTGACCTACAGCAGCAATACAGATGGCTGTCTGGGACCTAAGGAAAGAGCAATGACGATCTGAGTCGTGTTATGGATTTCTTTGGGGGGTAAGCATACATCTGAAGGGAAGCACTGCAATGAAGTTTTCATCATTTTTCTTCCTTCGTAGCCCCAAAGCGATCGATCAGTGAAAAAGTACCTCCATATCAGTAACATCAGGCCAGGACATTTCTTTTTTTTTCTCAACATATTGCTCCTTCACATTTCAACAAGCCGTCATTGATTGAGGGGAAAATCTCACTGAATACCCTTTAAAAGCTCTACTGCCCATTACAGGCCCTACTCCATCAGTCATTACCTGAAACTGCGCTGGACTCAGTGCTGAGGTCTGCCTGCAGTCGTTAAGTATGGCAGGCCTACTAATAATCACAAATCACTAGCGCCTCTTGTTCAACAACAGCACCTGTTTTCAGTGTTTGCAGATAATGCACAGCGTGTTTGGCATGGTTCTGCTTTGTGTTTTGGTAAATACATTTATGATGCTGTTGCTCCATATGTCTCAGTCGTTCACCACCTGCCCCTCTCCCTCTCCCCCTCCCTCTCTCAAGGTGCAGAAGGTGGAACAGCATTCAATCAATGCTTGGCGAACAAAATATAATGCAAAACAGCATATGTTGCTGACATGTAAACTGTTTGTTTTCAGTCACTTTTACATTGCAGGATAAATGGTCCATATCCTCATGAGAATGTAACCATATGCATTGGCTGGAATTCGAATGAAAAGGTCTTGTGGCAAGTGTGATTCTGGGGTAGCATATTTTGCTTTCAGTTAATTTGTGAAGTAATCTTTTGTGCACCTTACACAACCTTTTATTTATAAAAAGTTAGGATGTTAAACCAAGTATCTTTGTATTTTCATTTGTTCTTCCTCTCTCTGTCATGTTTTGCAAGTGAATACAACCAGACTATATAGCACAAATAAATGAGGGCTTATTACAACTTGCAAATTCTGTGCTGCAACATTGCTGACAGGCTGTCAACACCTTCTCGCTTATATCCCATCCATTTTGTTATACCTCTGCATAATATCCATGCAGTATGTCGCCTTCCCTGAGCCTTCCCCTTCAAACCCATCTCATTTTTCATTTCCTTTGTATTCCCTGACAAAAGTCATTTAATTTCTATCATGTTATTATCGGTGCATTTACTCACACGAGGCTGGGGATTCGCAAGCAGAGTGCAGATTACCATGCAGGCTCTCCCTGGTGGCATGTTCAGTCAGCTCATTTTAGATTAGTTGTACAGTATGTTGCAGTCCTACAAGCAGGGAAATTGTTGTGAGGTCTTCCTGACAAGCCTTTTCCAATTTCAAATCTAGACCAATTTGACAGGACAAGCTGTCTCTATGGCAAATTGAAAATCACACTTGAAACTTTTGGGAAACTTTCCTTTCCTTTTAGTTTTCCTTGTTTGATAATGTCCTATTTTATTGGTGTTCTTCACTCAGAGGATTTGTTTGTGTCATGGTACACAGAAGGAGGACTAGGAGATACAGTTCACGGTGATGGGGATTTTTTGAAAGGTAAACAGAAAAGTACTTGCAGGTCCAGAATTCAAAACAAGGCAAAGACACAGGAGATCAGACTAAGGCAACTGAAGATAGGGGGCAACGTCCAACAAAGTTCATAAGTCCATAGAAACAGGTTCACATGTCCAAAACTTAACTGAATCCAAAGAAGACTGAAGAGCAGGCGAGGGAGGAGATCTTTGGCTGGATCCTTGATACAGCATTGACGAGGCCAGACAAAGTGTGTGTGTGGAGGTAGGCCTGATATACAGTAGTGCAGCTGATCAGCTGATTGATCAGCTGCAGGTGTAAGGCTTCAGTAGGCAGGGGAGAGAGAATGAATGACAGGAGGGTGAGGCTGATGAGTGGGCGTGGCTGGGGAAGTGGCTGGTGCAGAGTGAGGTGCTGCTGAAGAACCTGGCAAAGCTGTGACAGTTTGTGTATAGGTGTCTGCCTTTCTCACTTTAATATTTGAGATTCTGGTGGAACAGATTACCAGCTTGACCAACATTACTGTTTGTTAAATGGCAGTGATAAGCAAATGATTTATTAGGATGTGGTCTAGCACAGAGGCATCGTCCAGCCCAGTAGACAGTGTGAATGAACAGAGTTGCTTTACTGACTGGGGATTTGTACCCATTTGCTCATAATTTCCCTCATCCAGCCCCCTGGCCTTCATAATGGCTTAAAGCATTTACACAACTACAAACCACAGCTCTTGGGAGATGAATCTGTAATGAGTGAGACACCAGCCATGTTTATTCATTCACCATAGCTCCAGACTGAGTGTTTTACATAAAGAAAACTTCTAAGTGCGGTTAAGGCAGACTGATAACTGATTCCTGGGCCATTCTATTTTCAATATTCTAAAGTGACATCACTCTACCCGATGTTGGCCTGTGGATTCTATTTTAGCATTTGCATAAATCACCATTATATAAGATGACCAGACACCCTCGCCCTCGCCCTTCCTAGACATTCCTAAGAAATATCATGTAAAATTAATAAAATCACAACAGTGATGTGTAAAGCAAAGAGGTAAGCATAGGTAAGAATAGCTATCCAGATTTTGATACCACTTAATGCCGTTAAACATTAGTGGCACCAGAGTGTTAATAGGGTGGATCAATATGAAAACATCTCTAGATGAAAACCTCTCTTAATCTCTCGCCATGTAGCTCAATAACTTTTTAATTCAGGGGACAAATATCACCATGAACAACACCTTCAGCATATAGAATTCCCATTGAACCATGTAGTGAGTTACCATGTTGTATGCGGCTGAAAAAAATGACTTATTAGTACTCTATCAGGACACAAAAAAAGACAGAGGATATAAACTGGTATAGTGCAGGGCTTGTTATGGAGATTGTGGGCTGGTTTCTGTGGATGACTGACATACAGGTTGACCCCTGTAATTACCAGAGAAAGGTAAACTCAACTCAATTTAGAGTTGTCTTTAGGTCTACTGCACATAATCAGTTCAATTAAAATCAAGGACTAGCAGGATTCAGTATGAGGAAAAACAGGGCGCAGGTGGCAGATGAATGCGTTCCTGACAGTGTCATCCAGAACTAATCACACTACATTTCTTGACAGGCATGACTAATAATAATGTCACATCGTGGCCTTCACCTGGCAGCCATAGCTATTCAATGAAACTCAATCTCCACAAAAGCTCAACTGATAAACTCTTCAATTTAGACTAAAGCATCTCTTGTGTTACATAGTAACATGCAACGTTTTTTTGCCTCAAGATGTCACAAATGTAACATTCTCAGTCAATTTAAAATAATGAATGATAATAAGATTAAAACTAGATAATTCGTCTCAACCTTTCTATTATGATGAGTTTTTTTTCTTCTACATTTTTAATTGTTTTTAATTATTTTTTCTTTTTTTTGTTATTTTTTTCAGTAATTTTGTGTCCAATAATTCCTGGGACACTGAAAGACCAGGCTACACGAAATTAGGTGGGCATGTAGCCCCACAAGGATGACACTGAACCATTGGTTTCCATTTTGATCCGTCGCCCACCCTGCCGCACCGGACCACCCAAAAGGAGGGTAGGGTGGACACAGTTTTCTGTGAATATCTCCAGAACCGTAGGGCCTAGGAGGAGCATTGTTTTGTATGTTGGTCTCAATCGGCAATTTCAACCCATCTCATAACCACTCATTTGCGGTATAGCACCACCTAGTTAAAAATGAAAAAGCAAACATAAACACACACACATAAACACACACACAGGCATATATGCACACACACACACACACAGGCATGCACACACACACACACAGGCATGCACACACTCAGACACACGCTCACACACACATACATAAAGACACACACATAAGCATGCACACACATGCACGCACAGACACACACACACACACACACACACACACACACACAAACACAGACACACACTCATGCACGCAGAGACACACAGGCACGCACACACTCACACGCACTCACACACGCACACACACACATAAAGACACACACTTAAGCATGCACGCATGTACACACATGCACGCACATACACACACACACACACACACACAGACAAGCACAGACACACACTCACGCATGCTTGCGTGCCAGAGATGACAAAAGTACTCACTTCCCGTACTCAAGTAGAAGTACAAATATTTGTGTTAAAAAATACTCTGGTAATAGTAGAAGTACTGATTTAACTTCTTTACTCAAGTAAAAGTAACAAAGTACAGGTTTGGACATTTACTTAAAGTATAAAAGTAAAAGTAGTCTTGTGAATGACAACAATTTGTTATGCAACGGTACCTGGACCACACAAATGTTACCAGAATGCAGGACTCTCTTTTTAAATCTTCCCATAACCTGTTGGGCCATTTCTAGGCTTTTCCCCCCAACATTGCACTGCCTACTTCAGAGGGTGTTCTTTTGGCCTACCATCAAATGCTGAACATCTTTAGAAAGCTAAGATCCTGTAGTTTCTTAGGAAGCACTGGCACAGAGTTACAGAGCCTAGAATATTGTTTTTTTCTTTCTGCCGGAAAACAAGCATCTCTGAATTGACCACATTTCAGCCCTCTAGGTCACTTGATATGATTTTAGAAACACAACTGAGCCCTAGCATCAGGTCTTGCGAAGCTGTGTGCAAAAGTAGATCATTGTAGAATGAAATATAAGTACTTTAGATCATTATTTGCCAAGGTATGCTCATGCGTTTTGTAATGCCCTATGGAAACTCCCCATAGGACTTTTGGTTATCCAAAATGCATACTGACAATAAAAGTATGCATTTCTGAGGTTTCTTGTAGACTATTTGGATTAGCCTATGTCAGGTTCTGATATAAAATGACTACACAAAATGGAATAATTACACCAAAGTCTCTATTTTTACATTTTCTTTGTTGGCTTCATGGGTGTGTTTATAAGATGGACTCAGGGGTGAAAGTAAGCCGGTACTGGCCGGTACGGAGTACCACTAAAATATTTGGAGAGGGTACGCCGTACCGGAAAGAAAACTATACTGTCTCTAAAAAATATAGCACTTTCAGCATGACAACACAACTGCTAACGTCAAATTACCAGAAGCAACACGTTTCCCCCAAAATATATTTCATATACATCATTCTGAACTGTATCTGAATTGTGTCTAAACCTCCCGTGCAGCTGGACAGACAACGAGCAAGCTATAGCGCGCGTACAGTAGCCTACAGTAATTGCGCCAACGTGCACTGGTATCCAAAGTGTTTTAGCAGACGGACGTTTCTTGGAAAGTCTCCCAAATAAAAAAAACATACAGGCTAAAGAAAAATATGTTGATGTTTCAATAGCCTATTCTGGTTTTATGTGTGCAGTGTTTCGCTGGAGAGACAGGAGACAGACAGTGTGTGTACGGCTTAACCAGATCTTGCGCAGCAATAATGAAAGTGTTTTAGCAGACAGAAGTATGTTGCAGTCTCCCAAATAAAAAGGCATGACTCAAAGAAACGTGTTTCATGATATACAGTAGCCTATATAAAAAAAATTGATTGGAAGTGGGAGCGAGCAGAGTAACTAGGTTAAATAAATAAATAAATGTTGAAATTAAGTGTTTGCAATTTATTCATAATCAAAAACAGATGCAGGCGGGTTAAAGAGTGATACTAGAGTGATAAGAAGTCCTAGTGAATGCTTGATAAGTAGACTATAATACAGTAAATAAACAAATAAATAAATAATAAATAATTAGGCTAAGTGAAATTTTCGGCGCACGCTCTGGGCGGGCATTATAACTCTATATCATAGTACCACCAAGAAATAAAAATTACTTTCACCCCTGGATGGACTATACATCTGTACAACTAATATTGGATAAAACAACATGAATATTTAATTCCTATGGATTCCTGTGAATATTTCAAGACCAGGAATGTAGTGGTAAAATCAGAGGTGGGTAAACTATGAATTCTGTGATCCTGGTAAGGTGGACTGCGCCATGCGGTATCAGATTTTTAGAAAAGGCATTCAGAACATGTTTGATGAAGGTGGAGGTTATTGTCCAATGTTTATAACAATACAAGTGGCATTAAGTGGTTCATAGAGTGTTGATGAGTGTAGGCCTACATATTGTTATTGTGGATAATACAGTGAGATTTTTAAATGTTAACAGTTATATTGGTGAATAAACTCAAAGAGGTGGATGAATTCTAATAAGAGATGGATAAACTATTTCTGAAATTTCAGAAGTGGAAACTGCGTTTACTTGTGTTTAGCCTCCACTACATCCCTGTTCAAGACCCAATGCTGCATCTACTTATTGCTAAGGATATAGGCTACACTGCAGCTAAAAGTTAGGGAAGCATCAAAGGCTAGGAGAGGCATTGAGACATACTACTACGTGCTAACGTTAACGTTACTGCCATCAAGCTGTAATGATTTGCCGCGAATGAATGCCGCCCAAATCTGTCGAGTCATCTTGTAGTGGTGCGTCAAGTGCAGCGTATATTCCCATCCACTATTGATGATGTGAAAAATAATAACGGTAGGCTAACTCCACTGAAATTATTTGAAACTAAAGTAACGAGCCAGTTTTCTAAAATGTAAGGAGTAGAAAGTACCGATATTCGTGTTAAAATGTAAGAAGTAAAAGTAAAAAGTCCCCTCAAAAATAAATAGTAAAGTAAAAATATTTTAAAAATGTACTTGAGTACAGTAACGAAGTATTTGTACTTTGTTACTTCCCATCTCTGGTGGGTGCACACACACACACACACACACACACACACACACACACACACACACATGAAGACACACACTTAAGCACGCACGCATGTACAGACATGCACGCACACACACACACACACACACAGACAAGCACAGACACACACTCACGCATGTGTGCATGCACACACACACACACACACACACACACATAGTCACGCACACACACACACAGTCACACTCACACACATGCACGCGCATACACACACAGACAAGCACAGACACACACTCACGCATGCATGCGCGCACACACACACATGCACACACACACACGCCCGCATATGCACACACACAGGCACGCACACACACTCACACACACAAATACAAACGCACACAACACACACGCACACACACAAACACACACACCATTGCCTCACACACCCACACACAGAAAGAGAGAGAATCACACATATACTCACACACACATGCACACACTCAATTACATACCCAAAAGTTGCAAGACAAATTGATTACCGTGATTTACTTTTGTGGAGGTGTGCAGGACTGAGCGGCGGTCATATTTTGTACCGCTATGCGCTACATCTAGTTTTAGATATGATTAGATTTGTATGTCTTCGTTCTAGCTCTGACTTCTGATTTATGGCTTGTGTGTGTGTGTGTGTGTGTGTGTGTGTGTGTGTGTGTTTGTATTTAAATGCATTTCACGTACCAAAACCGCTTACCCTTACTCTATTTCTGCCATCTCTTCACTTGGCCACGTTTTTGGAGATTGGCTTCTTCAGAATAACTTTAACAAAGGCAAGATTTAAAATTGGCCCTGAAATAACATCAAAGGATTGAAGTCAAACACATGGAGGAAGAATGACAAATGCATTAGATGTGCTGTCTCTCTCTCTCTCTCTCTCTGTGTGTATGTGTGTGTGTGGATGGCTGGGTGTGTGGTGGAGAGAGAGATCATAAGTGCGAGAGAGAGAAAGTTTGTCAGACAGTAGTGATCAGAAGCACGACTAGACAGACACTAAACATATTGTAATATTGGATACAGGATAATGAGTGGTGCTGTCCAAGACAGAAATCTCATTTTAAATAAATGTCCTCATATTGCTATAAAAGTTACACTTGATCTGTGTTGCAGAAATATGCACTACCACACACTCAAAGATATGACATATATAATTAATTCCTCTAATCCCTAAAGATGTACTGGAGTTCAGCACATTATGTCTGTGTAAGTAGATGATAGGTTATGGGTACACAGGCTCCATCTTGGATGTAAGGTAATGTACATTTTTTGTATGTAGGTGTGAAAATACGGCCCTTGCGGTCCATACCCACACGCAGGATAAGTGGCTAGGACTCACGGAGTTGAAGAGGTGATGGGGTGAAAACACAGCAAGTAAACGTGGATTTTGGTGGAGAGTGTAGATTTATTTACAGTGCAAACAAATAGCAAACAAAAAGACTTGACAAAACAAAACAAAATTCAACCAACCGGTTTCTTAACTCAACCTCACAGCATGCTGGCACTGTCAAGAGTCCCCTTCCCTCTCAAGACTCTCTCTTTAGCCTTTTCTTCCTTTCTTTAGCCTTCTACCTCTCACAAGGCAGAAGCACCTTGCTTTAAATAAAGCCAACCAATTAGGGGCTAATTGGTTGATACCAATGTGACGGGGGGAATCTACCCAACACATGTACAATCAAACATTTAAAAACACATTAAAATACATTTACATACATTCCACCATAAATGATAATGGCAGTATTATATATCCATAATAAAATAATAGTAGCACTGCTATACATACAATTATTTAAAATGTGTATGAAAAACACCCCCGAACAATCACACGCAGAGTCCCCAACCAGGGAGTAATTGCCCAATTGCATTGGGCTGGTGCTTCTTGGGGGACACAAAGTTGTGTGGCACCAGGAAGTGAAAGTTGTCAGGGTTTGTGTTTGCATGTGTAGGAGGAAAATAGTCAGTTTAAATGTTGCAGGAAGAGTTAGGCGGGTTGGTGAAAAAGAGGGCTACCTTTTCACCTTAGGCTACTCTTTCAGTTAAATTTAGTCGCTTTAGCATTTAACATTAAATGTTAATACTTTCCTGAAGTCTGAACCCATGATGTGAGGACTTCCCTTCCAGTACCTGGTCAGAGAAATCACTTGCATCAAAGTGGCTCTGACATTGCCAGATCTCCACAGAACTGCTGCTAAGCTGCCATGCTATCGCTACTTGCTGCCTTGACCAGTGTTGAGATAAAAGGTGCGTAGGAATTCACAATACTCTAGTGATCTGTTCACAAGACTGCTAATCTGCTGGTTAATTTTCGAACGAGCTTGGTTAACTTTCCAATGAGTTCTACCAATGGCAATTGTTAGAATGAGGGAGTATTCACACTAGACTGTTTAGTCTGGACCCAGGTTTGTTTGGACCTATGGTTGGGTGATTTTTGCTAATGTGAATGCAGTCTACCCACTGAGGACCAGGGTCCTCTAGAAAACAGTGGTCTGGGCTACCGTTCATTAGAACTCCGGTGCAGTTTGATTGCTAACTGTTCCAAAAGCAGGAAATAAACTGTTTTTGCTAGAATAGAAGTAGTTTTGCTAGAAATAGAAGCTAGTGTTTATGACATAAACTGATCCAGGTCCGCAAACAATAATGTAATGTGAACAGAGACCAGCTGGGTCAGGGCTTGGGGGAAATAATCGCACTCAGGTTGTCAGGACAGGACACAAGCACAAGACTCTTTCAGACAGAAGTGCAAGTGAAGACAAACTCGCTTTATTGCGACTTACAAGACTCTGACGTGACAAAAAAGACGAACCGACAAAGGATAGAGGAACAGAGGGGTGTAGATATACACCGACAACTTAACAGATTGACAGATGACTGGATGAGACCAACAAGACAATAAATGGGGAACAGGTGAGAGCAGAAACGGAGGGAAATTAGCAAGGCAGAAAGTACAGACCAAATAAGGGGAAGGGTGGAGACATGAGGGATATAGTGGAGGCCAAACGCATGTAAACGCTGTTTACACGCACCTCCTGAAATTCGGAAATAACGTTTACACACCTCTAGATTGCATTTATCCACCTCTAAATTGAGTTTATCTACCTTTAAATTGTGTAACGTTCTTAAACAATTCTAAATTGAACTTATGTCATTTTACAATTGTCTATAGTTTCATATTGTACGTATTGTTGAACCTGGACTGCACAACACAGTTTATCCATATTGTGTTGCATTAAGGTGTCAGTGACCAATCGTCTTGCGGCAGTCAGCAGAAAGCATCAAAGATTATTCACACCGCATGTCATGTAAACGAGTTTGGATAATGAATGGATTTTTAACATGGATTTTCCACTGATTTCTGAAGCATCAAATATTCTTACAGTGTTTTCAAAACACTCCGTTTTAGGGGGTCATAGCAGTAGAGCAGCAGAGGGGCTTAGAGCAGTGTGGAGAACACGTGTAAAAGCAATAATTGTTGTGTTTAATAGAAAGTGTGTATAAGAGAAGAAAAACACAATAATGTGGACATACCGGTAGTCTCAATCAGATCATTTAAGATTTAGACTTCAGAGGTCAAGCTGATTAAAACAACAAGCTCTAAAGCCTTACATGAATCATTCCTCTGTTTTTGTTGTTATTGTTTTTGCCAATGCCAAGAGAGCAGTCTTTAGCTTCTAAGGCACATTTAACATAAGCAGTTCAAAAGCAGAGCAAGAAACACTAAGCTAGATAAGGATGCATAGAAAGGTGTATTTTTTTGTGTATTTGGATATCATTTTGACTGAAATATAATGTTTGGCACACAAAACCCATTCTGAAAGTACTCTGACCATTGTCAGACCATTGTCCTCTAGAGAATTAGAGAAGATGAGCTGGAAGGTGGGACAGGGAGAAAATGTTGGAACTGGGTTAGAGCAAGTCTCCTGCGGAATGTAGAGCGTGGCAGATTGTCCCAGATTGATGAGTGTTCTTGTGAAAGTAAATTGGAGCCCATTCTTTTCTTAGGATACCTTTTTGTAGTATTGCACCTTTGCCACCGTTTAACATATTTCTGCAAGTCTATCAATGAAAACATCAAAGCAATCTAAAACAAAACCCTTCTGCCTTACATGGACACCTGCATGTTCTGCCATGGACAAAGTTTCACCGTTCCAGTAGTTGATAGTCATTTGACATGATTTATAAGACCATATTACTCCTATTCTATAGACATATAGAGTTCATTCACACTTTCATATTGAAAAAGTTCAAAGACCTTTTTTTAATGATTCCCCGAGGTTTGGTTATGTTAAAATAAAGCAAACATTTACAGTTTGAATGCAGTTAGAATGCAGTGAGGTTTGTCTTTTACTTTCACAAAATATCATGTGCCCTTTCCACTGGCTTTTTATTCCTCTGGAATTGTGCATTTCTCTTTATGAGTGATCCATACTGTGACGCCAGATTGCCATTATAATTGCATGTGAACACACCTGTTCACATTTACTCCAAATTTGTTATTTGACTTGCCTTAGCACCTCTAGTTGGTAGATTGATAGTGAAAAAAAACATTACAATTTTCTCTATTCAAAATAATAAAAAGAAAATCAACAATGTATCTGACAAAAAACTATTTATATTGAGATGTATGTTTCTTTTTGTAAATTGTAAATCCTCAAAGATTTCCTATACCACACTACAATCAGTGGAGAGAAGCCTCAGGTTCCCAGACAATGTGTGACTACAATCAACTGATGGAATTCCTGATAGAGGGCTCTGCCTGAGAGCACAGGGACATGTCAGCCACAGTAATGAGCCAGGAGAACCAGAGCAGGCGAAGCAAACAATGAACGAGAAACTCTTTCCTTTAGATCGAGAGCACCTTTTATACGACCTGTGAGAGCTGAAAATGTTAATTCTATTAGGGATTGTATTTGTCAGCCAACTTAAGCAGACTCTTTGTTTGCAAATCTGAGCGGTTGCTCAAGTGTGAAGAAAACCAATCAAACTAAACTAACAGTTGAAAACAAAGAGTATCTCTTCCCCCCACTACAAGAAATGAGTTACAATTTGAAAGTCAAATAATGGGAAATAGCCTCAGACGCTTATGCTTTGAGCTACAGTTCAAATTATTTCATGCCATGGGGTGCCTACAGGCTAAATTGAAGTAGGCATTATGCTTCTTGCCCTAATTCTAATTAAAATGAGTGATATACGAAGCCAGTGGCAATCATTTGTGTTTTATTCACTACTTGGAAATGAGAACAAGGGATGTAACACAAAGAAGGTTGATCACACATTTGAATATCTGCATTCACAGAGATTTACTCTCATTTTATAGTCAATTAAGTCTTTCTTTATCAGTGTTTCTATCATGAATGCATAATACATTTAGTTATACTGTAAAGCTCAGTAGTTGAAGATCATATTTAGAGCTGACTGTTGTTATTTAGAGGCCCATTTCACACTAAACCTACACCCTCATTCTGGAAAGGTAATAACATTATCATAGATACTGTACAAATTCAACCCTTCTTTGATTCATTCCTGTGCAGAGGAAATAACAATTAAAAACATAACATAAAAACAGGTTAACTGTGATCTGGGGTTGATAAATGTCCACAAATATTGTCTATAAATATGAAATATGGTGAAAAGAAAGTCAAGAAGGGTCTTCACTTTTTGTCGATATGGCATGTATTGGTAATTATAATGCTTGCTTTATCCAGTAAACTAACAGGTAACGCAGGGATCGAGCACTCTATCACAGAAGCAAAACATCTTTAGCTGCTAATTCATTTTGTGGAATATTATCCATTTGTGCCACAGTGCCAAAATGCATTTCCTTTCATCATCTGTAACATTTTCTTTCATTAAAAAAAATCCCTTCTCTGATGTTTTCCTGGGTATAAGATAAGTTATTTATTCTCAGCCTATTATGTCACTAATGTTTGCTTCATAGTATGGATTGTTGACTATGAGGAAGGCCTACAACGTAGGGAAACCAGTGCTTTCACATGAAATGTACCTATCCATCCATTAGTGTGGCTGTCGAGGGAAAGTAAACAAAGGATGAGAGGGGAGAAGGTTAATATGGTTGGCAGCGTGATAAGAGAAAGCTCCACACTCCAGACCACAATGACGTTTTCAGAGGCGTTTAACATAATTGTTGTACAATGGTGGATGAACATACAGTATATAAACAATAACATATTAAGCTGACCTGAAAATGGGAATTCCTATAGCTTCCATCTATTGTGATGGATAAAGGAAAATAGAAGGAAATGGGCAGAGAGAAGAGATAGTCTCTACATCCAAGTGATCTGTGTGGAGGGAAGTATAATTGCTCACCATTGACATTCCATCATTTCTTATCTTCTAGCAGCAAACACAGATTGGTTCATGGAATACATGGAATTACCAGGAAATGTGATCCAGGAGATCCTAGTCTTATGCCCTTTCCGCACATTTGTGACAAGACATGTACATCCTGAAACACAGATTCATGAATATTGTATACCCTTACAAGAAACAGACATGATGAAGGATATGCATGCTCCATAGCATTTCTTTTTCTTTGTGTAATGGTCTCTCATACAGATCACATTTCAGCTCACAAATATATAACATTCAAATGCTTGTATAGTCTATAAGAGATAATGATGGGGACGTGGGAATACATCAGTTAATAGTTTCATTAAATAAAATGAGAAAAGTAAAAATGTGAAATATTCAGGAGTCCCATAACAGTAAATTAAATTTGTTCTGGGGTAAAAGCCTGTGGCACTTCCCATTAAAATGCATTATCATTTGTTCTTTTTCTAAATTCAAAACTGAAATTATTTGGTGATGCCAAGTTTAGCTTTTTGGAAAATTTGGAATCAATTATGAGTTATGACAAACTGAATAATACAAACAGACAAAAATATGCAAATTCAAAACAAATCACAGACTCTTTGCTAACAAAGGGTTAAAAAATGCATTTTACCTGAGACCTTCACAAGCTTTTTTTGTGGACATGGAGATTCCAGAAGAATTCATTTCCGAGAGCCCACATCTCCAGAACCTCTCACTGTGTGTGTACAGTGTTTGGCTTATTCTGTGTGTTGCTTATTTCTACATATGTACATGCTACTAGGTAATATTTAAGGGGAGAAGTCTACACAGATGAACTCTTAAGAAATTTATAACAAATGAATAAAATGATTTCAGTTGTACAACAAACTTATTAGGCCTACTGTGATACTACCCACGTACTGCCAATATTCCATTTTACCTGGAGCTATACAGAAACCTCAACATTTTGTTTTGATAATCTTCCATCTTTAGTAAATGTGTATTAATCCTCAGCAAATATTATGGACTATTTATTTGCACCTGGGCAAGTGTGCAAGCATGTCTACCAATGACTGCAGGGCAGCATAAAAGATACAATTTCCTAAATCACAGGATCACAGGAAATTGGGTGCATTACAAATACTGTATAAGGGTACACAGGAGATCACAATTTAGTCAAATGTGCCCTCAAAATTTGTTCTCTCCCAATGACCACTCTTGGACTTGTAGTTTTTAAAAAGTGAAGCATATCAGGACTCTGATGGCCAGGACACATTGTCTGTCACGTTTGCAGAATGGCTGCGTTGCATTGCTGCTGCAGCACATACTGTATCTGCTTGTGTTCACACAAGGAAATCTCTGAAGTGGCCCTGCAGCAGAGCTGCTACTACAGTATCTTTCCAAATAGAGTTTGCTGTTTAGATAATGTGCATAAATCCACTAGAGGGAGAGCAACTTCACAGAAGAGAACTTCTGACGGCAAATTTGAGGAAAAGTTGGTAAACCATCCTTCTTACCTAATTTGAGGGTGCTGATTCTGAATATTTTGTTTACCAAGCTCAATTCTGAGTTCTAAGCCACATAATCAGCATTTTAACATAAAATAGCGATTCCATTGCTTATTTTTCCCTAAATTGGGTTGATTTCAAAAGTAATCACTAAAACCAAATATAAGTGTTCTCTAAATACACTAAATACATGTTTGAGCATTAAAGAAACCATACTATAGTTTATTAATGTATTTAATGGGAACATGATTACAGTTTACATGTAATAAACTCGGAAATTCTAATCAAAACACAACCATATTTTTATTGCTAACATAGTGAGTCACTCATGTGGTGTTTAATGCATTTCATCACAATAACAAGTTGCACAGATAACCTTCAACTCAGAAAATATCCCACAGTACATATGAACTTAGATAGCGGGAATAAGCCTAATGCAGAACCGTCTACCGTCAGAAACAACCGACAAGTAAAAAACATTTTACTTCTAGTAACACTGGATTTGGTATGTGTGCTTGCCTCCTAGTAGAGCTTGATAATGAGCTCTTCTAATATGCCACTGAGCAGCATCACTTGTTTGTGGTAGAGCCTCCGATCCTCAACATCTAGAAAACAGAGTGGCTCTGGCATAGTGTTGTCACAATACCAAAATGATGACTTCGATACAATACCTGCCATAAATAATATTGATACTCGATACTAAAACAATATCAAAATCCTAAAATATCTGGAAAAGAAAGGATGCAGGCCTCCTCCAAGTGTATTGAGTCATTTGTGTTGAATTTGGTACACTTTTGGTCAATTCTGGGTTTTAAACTTCCTACATTATTATTTTTGTAATCAGTAAAATAGTAGTTTGTGTGTGATTAAGTCCTTTATTGTTTGTTATAGCTCAATTATATTGTGTGGTGTTTTGACAATAAATTACCTTTAAATAGCCAAAGTAGGCTAGATCAAGGTCAGTGTTCAAATTACTGCATGCAAATCACTTAATGCTATGCAGAAGAGCCTAATCTTTAGGCCATCTGATGTAGACTACCCTAGGCCTTCCCGTGTTTATGGGATTTCTTTGACAGTTGCAAAGGGAAAAAAGTGAAGATAGTCTTCTTTGCCCCCAGTGTAATTTAATAAGTATGTTTCAACCACTCAGGTCATCATCAGATAGGCCTACACCATTATCTGTTGCAATATCTATGTGCATTCCTACATTAGGTCTATTTCTTTGATAGTTAACACCATTTGCTCCCACATAACAAATACCAAATAACAATACAAAAGTTTCTTACAAACTTTCCTGCATACTTCTTAAATGTGCTGCAGTCAGATGGGTGTCCTAAAGACATAACTAGATCTTGAGAATCTATTACCAATGTTGAATGAGCAGTTTTTGCAGTGATCACTACTGGACATTCCACATTGCTAGACAACACTTGAGTGAGTATAGACTTATTTCCACTTCACAAATAACCATCGCTATCTGCAATAGCTACAGTACAGGGAAATTAATCAGTTCATAGCTAAGGATTTGTCCTAGGTCCACTTCCCTTTCAGCATCATATGCAGTAATGATGCACTGGAGAATGTTTCTTTTTGTTGCACTTTATGCTATGGATATGGATATAAAGGATATCTCGTCTAAATTGTTTTGGTGTTTCCAGCTAAAACAGCTATTCCCCAACAGATTAACATCCAGCTTGACTCAACTTCACTGACCCCAACTAGATCGGCACGTAACTTGGGCATTGTAATTGATGACCGACTTAACTTCTCTGAGCATGTAGCTTCTATTGCAAAATCATGTCAGTTTATGCTTTACAACATTAGGAAGATCAGACCTTATCTGACACAAGATTCCACACAACTTCTTATTTAAACCATAGTCATCTCCAAGCTGGACTATTGTAATTCACTATTAGTTGGCTTACTTGCTTGTGTAATAAGATCATTACAGCTGATTCAGAATGCTGGAGCATGCCTGGTCTTCAATCAGCCAAAGAGGACACATGTAACTCCTCTCCTAGTTACTCTCCATTGGCTCCCTACAGTAGCCAGAATTAAATTTAAATTTCTCACTTTGGCCTATAGGACACTGACTGGATCTGCTCCTAGTTATTTTAATTCAATAATCAAGGCATACATCCCCAACCGCCCACTGCGGTCTTTTGATGAGTTTGATGAGTCTGATATGTCGACCAGTCATAAACACTAGGTCTAATTCAAGACAGTGGTTCCATGTTGGTGGAATGAGTTGCCCAGTGGTCTCCGTTCCTTTTAGTTTTGGGTTGTTTAAGAGGGGTCTAAAGACATTCCTGTTCCTGTTTAATTCTTCTGCTTTAAGTGCTTCTTATGCATTATGGTTTCTATAATAATGTTTTATTTCCATTAGGCTGTTGATTAATCAGACATTATTGTTTATTATTGATATTCTCCTTAATATAGTCTTACCATGTCATTGTTTTTTATATTATTGATTGAATGGACAGTATTGTTTATTATTGTTTTTCCCATCATTTTCATTGCTTATTTTATTAGGCTATTGATTGAATTGACATTGTTGTTTATTATTGCTATCCTCCTTATTATAGTTTGACCAACATTCTAATCTGTTCCCTGTTATATTTTAAATATTATGTTGTTTTTGTATTTGTGTGTCGCTTTGGACAAAGGCATCTGCAAAATCCCATAACCATACATTTTTTGCAAATAATGCAATCTCCATAACACTCTTCACCACTCCTCAAACATGCACAGCACACTCTTCCATTTTTCGGCATGGCTGGAATTTGAATGATAGGAAAGAGCACCATGATAGGAAAGAGATGTTTTAACTAGGCAAGCACAGTCGCCTTTACAGTAAAAAAAAATACAGTGTAAATCCTCTGTAAAGACTGACAACTGTTCATAATAGTTAGTGACAAAGTACTTTCTACAGAAAAATGAGCAGTCACCTACTATTCTATCAATTTATTATCAATGAATCTATTTTGTTTCTAAACGTCATACTGAATTTTAGCTATTATTTCAATTTATATTTTAGTTTAGCTTATTTTCATTTGCTTCTTGAGGGTCATTGGGGTAATTCCTGTCCTGTCCTACAACATATCTGATACATAAAGAGTATATTAATGCCTTCTTTTTTGCAATTCCTATGATATCTGATGGCAAAACCAAAAAGTATGTGAATTATGCTAATTAGCAAGCTTAAAACTCAAAATTGAGCTTGGTAAACAAAATATTTGAATTCAGCACCCTCAAATTGTGTGAAATAGCCCCTTTACCGACTTTTTCCTCAAATTTGCCAACAGGACTTTTTCTGAACGTTTGTTAGCTATCTGCTCTCCCTCTACACAATGAGCAACATTAATGAGCTGAAATGTAGACCAGAAAGCTGACTAGTTGTTACCAGAAAGCAGTCACAATATTTTGTTTACTCTCACTTGCCATATAGAAAGAGAAAGCATGGAAAACTAGGCTTACTGTCTTTCACCTCGTTAACGTATCAACAGTGTATGTATGTAATGTAATAATTGCCTTCATTTGGTTTCTGCTACTTTACAGACAATTAGCCTTCTGTACCTTATCGTGTCTGTGTGAGCTGAAGTGAAGACCCAGCTAACACGTCCACATGGGCTTTATTGGGTTAGATGGGCTTCAACTGGACATGGGCTCAGAGTGCTTTTTAGTGGGTTGATGCTGGGTTGCTGACTTGTATCTTATGTTATGCTTTGAGATTAACCAGCAGTTGTTCCATGTCACACGCACAATAAATCCTTCTGAATACTGTGCTACATATTCAGAATGCTCATTTCAAGACTTCACCTTGTAATCTTTAATCTCAAAATGATTTTAAGATTATTATCATGTTACAATACTAATTACATCTGAATACCTACTCTCAATACCAACCCTCAATTCATGCCTCCATCTGGGCATTCCTGTAGGCCCTAGATGGGTGAAACCTGATAACACTTAATATTTTAGAAAAGTTGTAGAATACCAAGGCACTCATCTTCTTTGTAGTTAAAATGCCTTTATTTTAATGGGCACAACATAATTAAAACACTTCGACGAGTTTCGGCATGAAGCCTTCGTCAGGAACTTCCTGACGAAGGCTTAATGCCGAAACATGTCGAAGTGTCTAATTATGTTGTGCCCATTAAAATAAAGGCATTTTAACTACAAAAAATCTTGATCTTCAAAGAAATTTTCAAACAATTAAAAAGGTGTGATTTATCACATGAAAACAATGACAAGGCATTGTTCAGTAAAACATGAGCAGACAACCACTTTGATTGATGTGATGATGATCATAAAGGAATCTGGCAGCTCTCTCTAGACCTAGCTTTTCTGACTGTTTTGCTCGGCCCACCCCAAAGGTTTAGTATTGAGCAGGGCATTATTAGTGGGAGCTCAACATTTCTCACCTTATCGGAAAAGTGAGGGCTTCTTGCTGAGAGATTAGCCACACATCAAATAAATGAGATCCCCACCCAAGAGGACTTCTCTTTTCATTAGTGTGAGGTCTAGATTCTATATCGCAAACACACACACACGCTCACACACACACACACACACACACACACACACACACTGGCCAAAACAAATTCAGCCTCATTGGTTCAGCAGCACAGGTGTGGTTCACCTTCTCACAGTAATCAGTCAGCATGGGAAGTCAGAAAAGCAGTTAATGTGAGAGTGTAGTACAAGTTTGCAGTATATTTCGTAACATCCACTCATTCACTAGTCACTACATAATTCACTACAGTATATGAATTATACTGATTGCACTATAGTGCACTACTTTATGTAGTGAGGAGTGGATGTTCCAAATGCGGCCCACGGTTTGTTGGCTTAAACCGAGGTTTCTAGCCAAGTGCCTGTCCGTTGGCACACTGTCGACGGGAACGCCATAACCATTTATATTCGCGCGTGGTGGTCGCGACACTAGTTGCAATATTCTCCTGAATTGGCATTGGCCTCGATGGCAGTAAAAACTACCCTCTGTGATGATACTTCAGACTTTGGTTGCTGCTATTCACAACTGCCATCATTACCATTTAGTTTCCAAGGTGTGTGCAGCTAGATAGATAGATAGATAGATAGATACTTTATAGATAGATAGAGATATCCTTTGGTTGAAATTATTGCTGAATTATTGGCATGTCCATGGGTCCTAGGTCTTTCATCTTAATCTTTCATCCCTCTCTCTGGTAGCTTCATTAACTTATCCAGCAAACTATTTAAAAATGAACGAACTCTCGCTGGTAACCTAGCCAGGTTAATTTCCCTCTCTTCTCAAACTGACTATTCAAACATGTTTATTTAAGATGTGGGCTAGGCTATATGAAATGCCTGAATGTGGTTCTGTATTGAGGCACGCATGCTCCCTGATCTTGGCTTCAAGCTCATCCTGCTTGTCGCGCGCATGTGAAAAAAAATCTCCTGTGCACGACCTGCCTGCGCGAGGCTGAAATATACTTGGAAATTTCTGCAATTTTTGACGTCAAAATTACGGAAATTGTCGCGCTACCGGTCGGGTGCGTCGAGTATGTAGTACGCTTTACACTCCCCATTTAGCATGTACAAGCTTTATAAGGCAGATGGAACAGAGTGCCATCTTTCCAAACTAACTCCTCAAGGGGCTCTAGACCTGGTCAGACATTTCAGCCAAACAGTCCTGACTCCTGAGCCCCGTTACTCTACTCAAGAAGGACTCTGGATGCTTATAAAATGTTGCGCTGTTGTCTGTAAATCACTGATGTATAAAGTTCTTATGAAGGCCATTCATGTCCCTTTGCCTGCCTACATCCCTACAGACATTTAATTGCATCAGAAAGTACAGTGGGTCCCCGTTAAGTTTGGACGGGTTCCTTCAGGAATCACGATCCCCATTTTCTCAGCAGAAATGGCACAAACGGCAGTTGACACAAACAACCACAAGGTGTCACTTTGGAGTTCTGCCACTACTATTTTTGATGCGACTTGACTTACTGCTTCCATGATGCAGTTTCCAAGTCAGTAGAACAATCAGAGAAAGCTGAGCCATTACCAAACATATATGATAATACAATAGCGTGAGTTTATATATCTTATACCCTATTTGTCACGGTTACTTATCGTTACACTATCAAATCTATAAGAGCATAAGAGACTTTCAGCGGGGGCACGGAAACTTAATTTGATCACGGTAGTTTAAGCTTACACTTGACAAAACATTCTAATATGAAAATGTAGATGCAATTGTTGTAAGATGGTGCAGCTCCTTTAAGAAAGCACCGTGCAAAAAAGTAGACGTGCTGGAGCGAGTCATATTCAAAATGCAAAAAATAACACCGCAGATAAAACCAATTATCCTCATTCATTGCAACCGCAGCATGCCTGCTTGCCAACGTTTAAACAAAATATATCAAAGCACCTTTTGCGTTTGAATGTAACACGAAAAAATGTTTAAACAGCTGGACAAATAATTTAGCTAATTGATTATAGCCTGTACACCAGCAATTGTTGAACATTTGGAAAAAGATCGCTCAGCTGTTGCTACAGTCATAGGCAATGTAGAAACAACATGAGAGCAGTACACACTTCCCCGAATGTGGATGTTACACTGTCATAATCTACCACCAGCCTTTTGGCAAGTTGAAAAATAGATGACTTCTGTGAAATCTCTGCTTTAAGGCAAGACCTAAATGAGAGGAGTTGTGTTGGGAATGTCGGTGCAATGTCCATGCTATAATGGTCTGACAAACGTACTGCCTTTTCAAGCAGTTCATCATCACCGGCGAGTTGAAGGATCATAGGACGTAAAGACTCAAACACATAACAAGTTTCCCGCATGCTTGCACATCTTTGGGAGAGCTGACTGATTATGATGTCCAGAGTTGCATTAAATACCTGCACTTTTAAGTATCTCTCTGCATCGGTTAAGCGTTTATCTTCCGATAGTTCGTCAAAGTGACGCTTCACTCTTCACATTTTCAAATGTACTCTGAACCCCCATTTATTTGCGAGTGTCTGCGCTGTAGCCTTGGCCTGGTCAAAGGCACGCAGGTAGTCAGAAAGGACCGGTATAGAATTTTCCAGCAATTGCATTGCGGGGGTAGCGACGGAGGTCATAGGCCCTGGTGCGACTGCACTTGCTGCACCTACTAGGCCTAGTTACGCCACTGCGTGGAGCGCTAATGTGTCTACTGTAAATCATTCATGTGTGAAAATCATTAGGCTGGAAGCGCTTATGTGTCTAAGCTACGCTTATGTGTCTCATTAGTCTACTTTCAATAGGCCTACTGTACAGCCTGAGAGGGGGAACATAACCTATAGCCTAGGCTACTGTAGAGTAGGCCCACAGTAGGCTACTGTAGGCTAAACAATCAGTTGTGAAAGTCTGCAACGAAAGTTTCCTAATGGAAGCGCTAACGTGTCTATTGAGCTCATTAGCCTACTTTCAATAGGCCTACTGTACAGCCTGAGAGGGGGAACATAGCCTACTGTAGAGTAAACAATCAGTTTACTTAGTTACATTTGTTTAGTTAAATCCAGTTTTCTACTCTATCTCCATTATATGCTTAGCCTATAGAAAGACATTCAAAATGTGTAAAAGTCATCAGGCTGGAAGCGTGTCTACTGTCAGTGACTAATGCGAGAAGCGGGTTCTGTGCTATGCATTTTTCCGACACTTGGCTGCAAGCTCCCCTCCCCCACCCCCTTCTTTCACAAGCAGTGCAGCTTTCTGAAGCGGTGCCTTTTGAAGCTAATGTAACAAATACCACCAATATTGTTGTGTGGCAATAAAAGTATCCAGGGTTTGCGCAAGTAGCCTAAATATATAAATAAATTAAGGACATACAATCCTTAACGTGAAAAAGCTTAACGTAGCTTAATGTCCCAAACAACAAGTCGTTTTATGCGCTCATTATAAAGAAAGTTTAACGTGTCCCAAAACAGCTGTCAATTAATCACCAAACGTCAAGAGGGTTGAGTCTGAATGACACCGAGTTTTAGACACTGAGTTTTTGAAGTTAAGAAATATTTTCTGCAGTACCCAGAAGTTCGCATCATATTGCGGGTGACTTTGTAGTTCTTTAGAGCCCTATTTCTACTAGCCCTGCTGTCTGTACCACATCCATTACGGACACTATTATCACGATTACCACTGCAACCTCCAAGCTATGTTGGGCAGAGGGTCGAAACAAGCATGGTATGCTTAGTGGACACCGTTGTATACACGCACCTCCATTCAGAGACGCACCGTGACTATCACTGTCATAGACGATCGATCATAATCTCCAAAAGGATATTCTTCTTCAGAATTAGAATAGGTGAATAACATAGCTTACCTAAGACTTCATCACACGTGAACGTTTTTCAACATTTGGTGTAGGCCTATTTCTGCTTAATTTCTGCTTCAATTTCTGCAACACTATGGCCTGCATCGCTTCCGCGTCATTACATATGCACGTCTTTGTGTTTCTCGCGTGTAATACAAGTATTTCCTCAAAACTTTGCGCAGCGATTTTGGGTTTGTAGAGTAGGCCTACAAATGAGATTTGTCACCGTACCTGGATCTATCGTCTATTTTAAGCAGTATCGTTGTTTGTCGCAATTAATAGCCTCAAGGGCCGGATTACATTATTATTTTGTCATACGTCGCGGGCCGGAATTGGGCAGGACGCGGGCCGGATTTGGCCCGCGGGCCGGGTGTTTGAGACCCCTGCTGTAAATCATTCAAAATGTGTGAAAGTCATTAGGCTGGAAGCGTGTCTACTGTCAGTGACTAATGCGAGAAGCGGGTTCTGTGTTGTAGGCTATGCATTTTTCCGACACTTGGCTGCAAGCTCCCCTCCCCCACCCCCTTCTTTCACAAGCAGTGCAGCTTTCTGAAGCAGTGCCTTTTGAAGCTAATGTAACAAATACCACCAATATTGTTGTGTGGCAATAAAAGTATCCAGGGTTTGCGCAAGTAGCCTAAATAGGCCTATATAAATAAATTAAGGACATACAATCCTTAAAGCTTAACGTAGCCTACATGTAGATTAATGTCCCAAAACGTCAACAAGTCGTTTTATGCGCTCATTATATATGGATTTCTATGAAACGCCACGAAAACATGCGTGCGCAACCAAGAGGCAGAAAGCACCATAGAACAGCATAGAGCAATGCAAAAGAGCAAAATAATAAAATGAGTTTTTGTGCTGACAACTGCACCAATTCGAAATCACGATGGTTAGAGAATGTTAAATATGTTCAATATCCCTAACGGAATGCATGTCTTCGCCAAAAATGACAATATACGATGTTAAGTTAATAATGCAAATGAACGGCACACTTTGAAATATAGTCGGAAATGAGATGTTATCATCATTGAGACAACAGGGGTATACAATAAAATCCGATTGTAGCTTACAGCAGCCGACTATTTAGGTTAAGTTTATAACGTTGTGGACGGCCACCAAGCGTCTTCTGCCCCACGGCTGCGGCACAGTCTTGAGTGACCGGATTCGTTTTCCTTTGTCATATGAATGCTGTCATTTTGTTAACTTTACTGTTAAGGAGATGCTGTAGGCAAAGGCTATATTTCAACCTCGTTAGTGTGAACTATTCACAAGGTTTCTGGGCAGCATTTTTATGTTCTGTTAGCAAGCGAACTTCTCATGACTACCGACAAAGTAGCCTACTGCCAGCTGACGAAGCTCTCATTTTAAAACATTACTGAGAGACAGGCACTATACAATCAAGAAATCTTGCCACTGAATCCAAAACTATGTTTAACATTATGTACAAAGCTTAGGCTACAGTGGATTAGCATGTTGCAGGGGCTGCTAAAAACAGAGAAACGCACTGAAAACTCGGCCAATCACAGCCCTTGCTGTCGAATGCGCCGTCCAGTTCGACCGTTGAACGCCACAGCGGACTATGCTGCCCCCAAGCGGCTGCAGTTGTACTTACATGTCACCCAGCTGCGTGAATCACCATTATCGTGAATGAAGTGTCAATTTTTAACGGGGACCCTCTGTAACAAGGACATATTTCAGAAGTTGGACAGTCTTACATGCATTTCTTGCTCTTGGGAAATGCTGTGGTATTGCTTGAAAACAGTTATTGCACCTGATATGAGCCCTATAAAACTATTGTTGACAGGATGGAAGAACTGTTGATTAAATGTAACACAATACCAGATATATCTGTGGCTATATTTGCCTTTGAATAGTGTAGCTCATGATACATTGGGATGAATATAGTGAAATGATGGTATTAATGATGTTTTATAAACAAAGTTCGGGTGGAGCCTTCGGGATGATTGACAGCAATTAACTCACCCACTGCCGCCGCAGGGTAGGCCTATTTAAGCCGACCTCCTTTTCCATACGTCACACGCTCCGACGTTCGCGAAATCATTCAGTCTGCATATTGTTCGCATTGACAAGACAGCTCTCATGGAACTGGAAATCCACCCAGCGCCAGCAAGGCGTCGACCCTACCCACTGGACAGTGGCTCGCATCCGCAGCACTCTCCATTCCCGCGGCATCGCGTTCCGTATGTCGGATAGGAAGTTCCATCTCCTCCGCCTTCTAACGCAGTCGGATAACCCGGTCTTTTCGCCCTCCCGCTCCCTCACTTTGTTTTCCTCCCCAGACCAGGAAGCAAGCTGCTCCTTCTGGCATCCCGACGCGGTTCCTTCCGCCGGCCATTCAGCCGGACGAAGCACACACCACCAGCCACCTCGCGAACCGGGCACGCCGACAGCACTTTCCGGCACCACACGCTTCAGAGCGTATCATTCCGCTGCTTCAGCCACAGCCACTGCCACGTCAGCGGCTCAGGCCCATTCCCGCCGCATCTCCGCCGTATTTCCGGGTCCAACCCCACTTCTCCAGACGGCCCCGGTAGCGACAGCTACCCCCCCACTCCTTCTTTCCCTCCCCCATCCACCTCCCCTAGCCAGGACTCGGTCCAGGCCTGCCCCACCTCCAGTCGTTCCGACGACTGCTCCCTCCCTCCCCCCTCTCCCCCCTCCCCTTTCCATTCCGGGAGCCACGTCTGTACAGCACGCCTCAACTCACGAAGCGTCAGCTCGAAGAGTCACCTCACTAGCTCCCCATCTCTCTTATGAGTTAGCGAGCACCTGGTCTCAGCCGGCGCCGATAGCGACAGCGTCGCTACTCCCCCCTAACCCTCTTTCCTTCCCCGTCCCACTTCCCGCGACCCTGTCCCAGGTTGCTCCCCTTCCGGTCGCGTCAGCGACCGCTCCCTCCCTCCCCCCTTTTCTCCCTTCCCATCTCTTCCCCGGCTCCGCGCTAGACCAGCCCGCAGCAGCGGGTCATCAGCACTCAGCGAGTGCTTCGGACCACGACGTCCCGTTCCGGCAGCAAAACTATTCTTTAGCCACAGCGCAGGCCCTGCCACCGCCTCCTCACGCTGCAGCATTCAAACTACCACCCGTCACAGCGTCCACCAGGAACCTCATCTTGTCAGGTGCAGACGTAGACCTTTCTACCATTCTTCCCTCCCTTCCTATTCCCTCTCATAACCGGGATCTAGTTTGCGGCGAACTGGTTTTTCTCTTAAAAAAAAAAATTAAAAAAAAATTCTGGCCCAGCATCAAAAACCCTGTCATTTCCCGAGTTCACCGTAGCTTTTACCAACTACACAGAAGTCGTCTGTTCGTGTTCTCCAGTCGACGCAAATGACTAAGCTAAATGACTACCTGGCCATCATCGCCGGCCTAGCCGTATCCTACGGTGGAGCTCATTTTCATACGTAGGCTACCACCGGCTGTTTTCAGCAAAATGCGCTGCCAGAGTCGGCCTCTGGAACTAAAACCCCTACTGGGGCGCGCTCGATATGGAGCTCCATAACCGCGTTTTCCTAGGACTTAAGCCATCTTGTCCTCTCTGCAATAGCCCCAGTCACGGCGCGGTCGAGTGTCCACTAGGGTCGAGTGTCCACTAGTCAACTCATTCCCCAGGGCCGCCCTTTCATCTCGCATCTCCTAAACTGCGCTCAGCAACCCCATCTCTCGAAGACGTCGTATCTCTAGATGCCCAGTGTCTGGCCGATATCAAACTCTGGAGGATGTTTTAGACGAATGGAATGGTCTGTGCATGTATACGACGACTGCCAATCATCTCCAGAAGAGCTCCAGTTGTACACCGACCCAGCCCCCTCAACAGGCTTCGGAGGCTTTTTCAAAGGGCGCTGGTTTGCATCCCCGTGGCCACTAGAGTTCAGAGAGCTAACAACTGGAAACGAATCGTCAGCCGTGTTCGAACTCTACCCCGTAGCCATCACGGCCCTACCTGGGGGAATGAGTGGACCTCCAAGAGTGTGATAATCCACAGCGACAACGAAGCCGTAGTGCACGTCATTAATAACGAGCTCAAAATCGCCTGCGCTTTCCCCTCTTAGTAGGCGTCTAATCTGGATAGCAGCCAGCTACCAGCTTATTATAAGAGCCGCGCACGTACCCGGTTGCCACAATGGAATTGCTGACTCTCTCTCTCGTCTTAAATTCCAGAGATTCAGAAGCTCGGCTCCAGAGGCGGACCCGTACCCTACTCCACTCCCCAGCTTTTCGGAGACCATCTTCCCATAAACCACCCCCTCAGCTATCTTCAGCCCATCACGGCCGACCTAGCCCTTCAAGCCCTCGCACCCAGGACCATGCAGTCCTACTGGACTGCTTGGTCGTGCTTCAAACAGTTCCACGCAAAGCACTCACTACCATTTCCCAGTTTCGATGCAGTCACCATATCATCATTTATCACCTACGCCCACACTTCACTCGGGATCAAAGTTTCTTCCATTAGAGTCTACCTAGCTGGCATTCATTTCTTCTACAAACGCCCCCACGGCTCCGAATGCCCCTTCTCCGACACCAGGATAGGCTTGTTAATTAAAGGTATCCGTAGGCAACATCCAGTCCCCCAAGACTCCCGCCTTCCCATTACGTCAAGTATTCTCGCCACCCGCCTCGCTACCCTTCGCAAAGGGTCATGTCACCGCATTCCGATTCCACCATCTCCGTTATGTTTCTACTGGCCTTTTTGGGCTGCTGAGATGTAGCGAGTTTACATGCCCTTCGTCTCTCTTCATTCCCGATGTCCACCCGTGCATCGCAGATCTAGAGCAGCTAGACCAAGACACCATTCGATTTACCATCAAACAGAGTTAAACCGATCAGTCCCGAAAAGGACACTCCATATCCATTTAACTCCGCCTCAGATCTTCAGCCTTTCCAATACCTATCTCACTACATCTCATATCGGTCAGCTCAAGCTTCGTCTACTAGCCCGCCCTTCGTGTCAGACGAAGGGCTACCCATCACTCGCCACAGATTCCAGACACTCTTAAAAACCATTCTAGTCAAATCTGGTTTTCCCGCGGATCGCTACTCCGCACACTCCTTCAGGATAGGAGCTGCCACAACAGCTGCGCTCAACGGCTTATCGGAGCAACAAATTAAAATACTGGGCCGTTGGTCCTCGGATGCCTACCAGTCTTACATCCGCTCCAATCTAGCGGATTTACGACTCGCTCAGCAAGCATTTATGTAGTTGGTAGCGGCCTTTCTCTGTGATCTTTTGGGGTGCAAGCGGTCATCGCTCTATCGCGATATCCGCTCCAGGCACTCCAGGACCACGGACAGCTACCTTGCCAAACACGCACTTCTCCCATACATTCTAGTCTAGCTGAAGCAATCATATAGAAGGGCGAACTAGTGAAATGATGTTTTATAAACAAAGTTCGGGTGGAGCCTTCGGGATGATTGACAGCAATTAACTCACCCACTGCCGCCGCAGGGTAGGCCTATTTAAGCCGACCTCCTTTTCCATACGTCACACGCTCCGACGTTCGCGAAATCATCCCCCCTCCTCCCCCTACTCCTCCATTTCACCAATTGCCCTGTTACTCATCCTCCTTACACAGGGGGGTGCAAGCGGTCATCGCTCTATCGCGATATCCGCTCCAGGCACTCCAGGACCACGGACAGCTACCTTGCCAAACACGCACTTCTCGCATACATTCTAGTCTAGCTGAAGCAATCATATAGAAGGGCGAACTAGTGAATTTATAATTATGGTAATATATTAGACAGATATTTGCAGAAACTTGCAGACTAATACATTTGCACATGGAAGCAGCTTAAATTGATGACTGCATGATGTCTCATGGACATGTGCTTGAAAATCAATGGATGTTTTCTACAGACACCTTGACAAGCACCAGTATCCATGTCACAGTTCTGCTGAGCTTGCCATGAGAAAGTGATTTTGGGGGGAGGGAGGAGTAATTATCCACCTCACTAGTCCAGGGTGGAAAACATTCTCTCCCATGGGAAGAGTTGTCCTGCACAGTGGCATATTTCTCTCACTGTGAAAGGTCAGCACATTCCCCCATTCAGTTTCTTTCTCAAATATTCTCTCTCTCTCTCTCTCTCTCTCTCTCTCTCTCTCTCTCTCTCTCTCTCTCTCTCTCTCTCTCTCTCTTTCTCTCTTTCTCTCTCTCTCTCTCACACACACACACTCTATCTCTCATTGAGGCTTCTTTGTTCTCACTTTGCAGTATGTTACATTAAAATAGTAATTGAACCATGTGTCTTATGACTATGTCTTATGTAATCATCTTTGTTGTCTTACTATTTTCCTCTTATGCTCTCCCGCAGCTGTTTCGTTCCATAAGTATGATGTACAGTCGCCAATGCATTTTCCCCTTCACACGACACACAACAAGCTGAGAGTCGCATTGTAGCCCACTGGAGGCAGACAGACCACTCACAACCTCTTAAAGTACGCCACCCACGCACAGTAGCAAGTTAACTTTGCTCAAAACATTGCACATCATATATGGACCTCGACAATTCATTTTCATGCATTTGAAATGCCAGCTGGTCTGCACTGCATCTCATCATAGAGATGTTGCCTGCATATAAATAAACAAACATGCCAAATATGATGTCTGGACAAAGAGATAAACTGTAGGAATGAGGAGTACCTCAGCATAACTCTTTGAAAGTTTTACATAAATAATGTGACTTTGATGTGACTCTAAGAGCAGCCCATGTCAAAGTAAACTCATGTATCGGAACGTCATATATTACCAACCCGTATGTCCAACCTCTTATGTGTATGTGTCACTTAATATTCATTTCTATACCGCAAGTACCCACACCATAAGTGTATCTAAATTAGTTATGGACCAAAAATTAAATTTTACCGTGACTCGAAGAGCTGTAAACAGCACTAAACTCCGAGCGTGGTACACAAAATCAAATATTTCAGGCAGTAAAAGCCCTGGTAAGAACCAAACTAGATTTTGTTCAAATCTACACACCTATGGTAGCCCGGTTGAAACCAGACCCTCCTCAGTCGTAACTGAGAGTGGGTTTGGGGAAGGTGCGTTCACAGCCCATTTCTAAAGGGCGTTCCCAAATGGACACCTCAGATGCAATAGGAGAGGCCAAAAACCACGAAAGAGACAAAGTGACGGAAACACTGTCTGGTTGTAGGGAGAAGCAGGAAGAATTAACCACTTTTTAATTAAACCAGAGCCCGTCACGTAGGCTAATTTACAAAGACATCGTGCCACACTGAAAGCTAATATTTTGTCACTATCAATTTACATCTGCCCTCTGTCAAACACGATTGCATTTTCAGCTCTGAACAAAACCGTTCACGTTCAAACGAGCATTTTGTTTCATTCGTCCTTTCTGGCTGACCGGGACATATAAAGCAGGAATGGGGGACGAGAGACTGAAACGAAAAGCAATTATGCCGGAATTGTTTCAAGGCAAACACTGAAGTGTAGCATTTGAGTTATGCTCGCATAGCACACCAATTCAAAAGTAGCCTATGTGTTTTCTGTCGGCTACGTGTCCAGCTACTGTAGGCCAATAAATTAACAGAATATCAAACCGTTTTCAGTAGCCTACCACTGTTGCAGATATCACATAGGTACCCCTTACAGTACATGTTTGTACAATGTTGCATATTCCAACATAAGGAAGCCGTTTAGAAACTTCTAACTCCCTGTCTTAAACCAACGTGATAGCAGCTTCAAACAAGTAGGGGTGTGACTTTCGAAACCGACGTCTCGAATCAGTGTCGAGGCTTCGAAGCACAAGTGTTTCGAAACACTGCTTCGAAACGTGGTTCAAAACAGCCATGTCATGTGACCACATCGTTCAAAATCCCCATGTCATGTGACCAAAGTTAAGTGAACCTTTGGTGCATTTCACCGGTGTCGGCAGGCGTGCCCGCGCGTTCAATTAACAGTGTAGCTTTCTCCTGAACAATAACCATGATGGTGTAGTGGTTAGTGAGGGTGTTTTTTGCACGGTAGCCCAGGCTGCTCAAATGTGGTTCGATCCCCGTTTGATTTGTAAGGTATTGTTTCAGATCGTAGGCCTATCTGTTTTCTTACTTCACCATTAACCACACAGTTTCAACTAAACTCTCAGAATGGTCAAAAATCGAGAGTTTTTATAAGAAGAAAGTGATTTAGAGAACACATAGTGGCAGCAGTAAGATTCTCTTAATTGTGACTTCATGTGGTCTCCCATCCAGTAAATGACCACGGGCATGCTGCTTAGCTTTTGACAAAGACTGAACACAGGTAACACAGCGAGCGACGAACTTTAAAGACTATATCTCCAATACGAAGCATTTGACAGATTTGTTTCACCCTAAACAGCTCTGAGGTGTCGGAATTGTTTCAAAGCTTCGGAACAATTCGGCACAATTGCTTCAAACGTTTCAGTGTTTCATAAAGCCTCGCTTTGCCCATCCCTACAAACAAGCGGCAGCAGCCATCGTTGATATTTTTTTTAAAAACCCCGGCTTCTTCAACAGGGTGCGCTATCGTCATCGTGTAAAGCCCGCCTCAAGGGTTCTGATTGGTGCCTAGATCTAGGAAAATTGGAAATGGGCTAGAATAGACCTCTGAAGTTCGCCTACAAAAAAGCTGCCATCTTTGACATCCGGTATCTGGCGTTTTTCCTATGGGAAAATAACATGGGGATTTTGAATTATCGCACCTGTTAAACTCTCGTAGGGATGAAAAAGTCTGAAATGCAGACGTTTTCCTGAACACACTTTTGTCCTCTGCCTTTGAGTGGATACTGTGATCTCCGGTAAGTGAAGGCAGCACACTTAGATTTTTGCTACCCCAGAGCTAACTTGCAATGCAACTTGCCATAGGTAGTTAGCTTCAATTAACAACCGGATCTCCTTATATGGGCAAAGATGGCCGTTTTGGTTCTTTTTTGTAGGCGAACTTCAGAGGTCTATGGGTTCTAGGCCAGAAGGACTTTCAGAGTGAATCTCGAATTTGCCGGAAGTTTGCCGTCTGGGTTTTTCCCAGGCTACACCTATGGCTATGTATGTTGATTGTATGTTTGTAGGTTCCTTTATCAAATGTTATTTTGAAGTATTAAAAAACATCGTTGTTTTAGAATTTTCAAACGAAATGGTTGGTAATTAGTACGTTTACGATATCTGTTTATAAACATCCTGAGGTATCAGTATTAACTAATGAATTGGTTAGGTGATCTATGCTGAAGCGTGGACATTTACATACAAACACAGACAGCAGCTGCTAATACTGTAGGTTCAGGTTTAGGTGAAGCCATTCAAATAGGTCACGTTCTTTGAAAACCCAATATGTGAGCTTTCAAGCTCAACCAACGTGTGGATTCAAGACATTTAATTTTGAAATGACAAGGAGGGCAAGAGTGGCAAGTCTAACAATATGTGGGCCTTGAAATCTGTCTGTGCCTCAAAACCCGAATGCGTTTTACCCAGAGATGGAAGATGGAATGATATTCCAGGCTTTCTGTGACCTCTCCACCCTATCTCAGTTGGGTGCTGGTGGCATTTGTTTTACGTGACAGGCCACCTTTATCACAGCCCAATGGACTGAGGAGAGACAGGCACTAGGACGCCGCTCAGCGCTCCAAGCACTTGCTGCAGGACAAGTCTGCACAGATGCCTGGCTCATCACAGCCATCATCAACCAATCATTTTTATCACTGTCCTCCGTGTTTGTAGAACAGGCTTACATCCTATTATGCTTTCAGCATTAACAACCTTTGCCATTTCTCCAGTGTTCAAAATTGTATGGAAAAATAAATGTAATGCTCTCTCTACAGTCTAATTCCAGTCCTCTGTTTTGCTGTTTTTTTATGTTATGCTGATCAAAAACATCCTTCACAAATGAGACATGCAGGACTCTATCTCTACCCAGGGCTTCCCATTTTCTCATGACTTTGATCTCTTATGAACGTATGGTATCTGCTTGTGTCTCCTATTTGCATTTCTTCCTTTTATCATTTCTTATTTTTCAAGTGCCATCTTATGCTTATCCATCCTCTGCTTACTTGCTTCTTTCTTTGTGTGTGCAGCGAGAGTGGACTGGCTCCTCAATACTGGTCTGCTTGTCACTGCTGAATGATGGCACACCTCCTGTCATTACAACACATTCTAATGCAGAATTATCAGCTCTGTCAGTGTCACCTAGGTCTGCCATGAATAAAATGAAAAAACAAAACAAACAAAAAAAACCAAACAGGGACTATTGTGGGTCATTACCTCGAATGTAATTCTGGGAGCACGTTGTTGATGAAGTGACAGAAAAAGTACTGCTTACAATTAGCTCTGCATACTCAAGTTCCTTTGTGTTTCTGAGAATATGGCGTAAAGTATAATTGGTTATAATGTGAGTGCCTCTATAAACATGTTATGCTAATGGCTCTTTTACCCGCGAGGTCAATCAATCAGTTACCAATATTATTGGGACTCTGTTGAGCCGCTGTGGGGACAAAACTTATCACAATATACACATTGGAATTTGGAGAAATAAAGCACAACCTTCTGTGTATGGATTCACACAGAACTGCTTGAGTCATTCTGAACTTGGTGTAAACAGCAAGAGTAACACACTTGCACACGTATCTTCACGACCCATATACAGTAGTAACATTATGGGTGCAGGTATGTAATAATATCATCATATATATTTTGTTATCAATGACAAATGACAAGTTGTTTTTTTTACTATACAGTATGTAGCAAGAATCCTTTCAATTGCATTTGATGAATGAGGCTTTCATGCTATAATAATATGTTTTGGCACATCTGCAGAATATAATATGCATAGTCTTCCTCAAAATAATGATTTATTCATAGAGCATCTCACACTCACTGTTTTATCATTCTATCAGTGCTACAACAAAGTGACACATGTGATACATATTGTGTCTTGCAGTGTCATTTGCAGGTGGTTCAGAGATCGTCTATCTGCTGCAGAAAAGATGGGAAGTTTGAAATAGAATTTGTCAAAATTCAATAGAGTTGTAGCAAAGAATTGATGTAGTGGATTTCATTAATTGTTTAGCATGATTCTAAGTTCCAGGCATCACTCCATGCTGTGTTACTATGGTACCTTAGTGGAAGCCAGTAAAGCTCAAAATAGAAACAAAAGCAAACACATGAAGAATGAAAGGGTTTGCATTTCCTCAAGTCCACTGACTTATAACGCAGTTGATCACAATGTAATTAAATATCAAAGAATATGGCCAATAACAACCTCTTAATCTGATTGCAAAGAGAACTTTGTGTTCTTGTATCATTATTTTGTAAGGTATGATACTGATAAGCAATGCTATTGCTAAACACTAGTCTCTCCCACTGAAGATGGAGGTGTTTTGACCAATGGCTTGTCTGGTGTGTGTTGTCACAAAATGATTCATATGGCCTATGCTCCTTTCTTGTCAAGCTTGATTTATACTGGTACCTGTAGGAAATAGGTTTACAATAGGTGAATACTTTACGGTGATGTATAGCACCTCTTGGAAGTCACCTGTGGAGACAGATTGATGATTACTTTAATATGGAAATATAGATGACCAAAGCAAAACTAAATATGACAAAATCCAACACTTTTCAGCAAGAACAATAACACTCAAAATGGTTTCAAGAGAAAAAAAATTATACATTGTAAATTGCCATAACACATAGAGATTTCCACATCTCGGTCATCTGTAAGGACTGCTCCCCATCTTGTTGGTTATATACAGTACATTGCTGCTTTCATATGCATAGTTAGTGTTTTGTTAATAGGATATGTAGGCTTGTGAAATGAAGCCTTCAACTCTAATGATTAAAACTTGATTTAATTAGTTTTCTGGAATGTCAATAGCATCAAATTAATTAGAGGTCATTGGGCAATTAAAAGAACAAATGGACAATATTGATAAGTACATAATGCTGCCAAAAAAAAGAGAAAATATCCAATTACAAAATTAATTTGCCAGCATCATCTCATACTCTACTGGATATGAGGATCCAGCAGGAGTGGACCGAATGTAAAAGGGAGGCGGCTGAGTGGAGAGGCCAGTGGTGGGGAAACACTGTTCAGAGACACAGGAGTCTGAGAGGCTGTCATCATCACAGTGTGTAGCTGCAGCAGATACAGCATCAGGAACATGTTAACCCATTTAGCAGCAGCAGAGGACTTACTGTAAGACGCTTGGCTTTTCTAGCACCACAAAACATGCGAAATAGTGTTATACATTATACATTCTGTATAATGCAACAAGTTTTCAGCTGGGCTGTCCTTTGTCATGCAACGTTGTGTGAGGTCGTCATGCTCTCCTCTCTCTGAGACACTACCAACAACGACATGCTACAGTATAAGCTTCAAGGGTACCAGAGAGAGCACCTTCCTAACTTTCTCTCAGAGGCCCTAGCAGGAGCAGCTCATAAAGCATTTATTCCATCTCACACTGTTTTATAAATGAAAAGAAATAGAGTCTGTAGCACATGAAAAGACTCTTGGGTCATTTAGATATCTGCTGTCAGATATGGCACACATTCCAGTTTCATGGGAAATGGTCTTTTTTCAACAGACAGAAGCACAAAGTAATTGTAAAAGTAATCTGACACTTGTCATGCAAGGGAACATGAAATGTTTTGAAATGTGTATGTTTTCAAGCGAGTAACACATACAACAGTATAGGCAGTACAGGACTTTAAATAGTGCAATTTTACTTGGGTGTGGAACATTCTTTGCTGTTAATTTCTCATTGTCAGATAATCTCTGTGATCTCTCTATTTGTGGCCAAGTGAACTTCATCATTAAACCACTTATGATATGGTAGTCATTCGAAATGTATCTTGATTTCATTTTTGCCACATAGCATAATTATAACAACTGTTACAGTGTGTTATTACAGTTAGCCTATTCAAAATCATTAATCATCAATCATCAATTAATGTTGTTGACCATGCATTCCATTTAAGATATGTGTTAGAATAAACAAATACTGAAAACAAAAGGAAGGGTGATATTGTAATGGCATCAGAGAAAAAAAGCTATCAAACTATGTGTGGGTACAGATGAAAGTAACAGATGAAGTTCATATCTGGTGTCACAGCTCCAGTGCTGCTGCATTTCAGGTACGAGCTACAGAAGCCATTAGAAATTACATGGAACCGTCAGTGGGGATTTGCACTGTGGCGAGAAAAAGCGGGACACATTATTGGAGTCAGGCACAGTCTGTTGCTCTCAGCCCCAGAGCGCTGCCCTGTCACGAGGCGAAAGAGCTTCTCCTGCCTCATGACCTCTCCAGATGAAACTCACCCACTGCGGCAATACCTCCCACACTACACCACTACACACAGCCTTTCACTTGCCTACCGCCACCCCATTCACCCATCATTATTAGCCTATTATTTTTTAAAGACCTCCCTGTGCCTGGGCTCACACCTCCAAAGAGTGAGAAGCAGGAGGAAAGTAGAGAAGGTTGAGCTCTAGGTCGGGTCTTTGTCACCTTTAGATGAAGAGAGACAGAATAGCATACACACACCATGAGCTCTCATTTGAAACCGCAACACGTACTGTACAGCGAACAGGTTTCCTTGCTGCAGAAACCAAACAGTGACTTTCTGTTACTGAAAACTTCCTCACCTGTGTGGTAACCCACCCATTGCATGTAAGATCATGCACATCATGCCCAAATTAGCAAAATCATAGTAATTCAATTTATTGATGTATACATTTCCCCCCATTTTTAAACCTAATATTAGGGTTGCATGTTACACATGAAAACTAATGGTTAACCTTTTTTTCAAAGTACTGTCAGAGTTGACCATGTAGTATTCTTTGATACACATGTCTTTGTTTCTGTACTATTTCAATAAAAATTAATTGCTGTACAGCGACACTGCCTATCAGATTGTTTAAACACATGTGGGCTATCTCTAAACATAATAACCAAATGTATATTAAAGCGTAACTCTCGCCAAAAATGTAACCTAGGGTCTTTTTGTGAATGGACAAGTCAAACTTTAGTCAAACAATGGAGTCAAACTTTAGCTTAAAAGTATAATAAGGACGGAAATGCCACTATTAAGATTCACCATATTTTTGTTTTCGGGTCAAATGGCCTTTTGAATGGGAGTGCTATAGGGGCACTACTATTTTGATGCATCAAAATCGCTCTTTTTAAAACACTAACAAGGCTTGACACAACATAAACTTTGCTCGAAGTATCACCAGGGTCTCTACACATGAACTCGAACATTGAGAACATTGTTTGTGTACACAGAGTTTACTAAAAAGAAAGGTTTTGGCAAGATGGTGGCGAGTGGAAAAAGCAACCTCTGAAGTGAGTTGTTCAGAGCTTTTTACTTTTTACTTTGTTGTACTCAAAGAAAGTATTGATTCCCAAGAGTCCAAGCTTTCAAATGGTGTATAGTAGTACTATCAATGCTACATAGCAATATGGTGCATACAATTTAGAATGTAGGGGGTGGAGGAAGGGGGGAGGTGTACCTTGGGCAGTACACTGTCTCATACATATTAAAGACATTTGGTTAAATGTGGCCTAAGTTAACAAAATGTTTGACTTTCTTTCTGGAGAAAGTAAAATTGGATATGGAATGATTATCACAATGTTGACTTGACAGTATACATTATACTTACAGTGGCTCAAATTTAAAATGCCACTTCTGAGTTGGTTTATTTAATCTATGGTGCATAACATACTGTATAAGTTGATAATGAAGCAAATATGATTTCATTCTGTAATTTACTACAATATTTTTTTCCCCACACATGAAGTACTGCTGAGATCTCCAGCATGTCTGTCTGTCTGAAAAGTCAGTGTGCATTACCAGATTTCATTGTCCATACTTAGGAATGTGTATTAAACACGAGGGCAGATTAAATTGCTTTCAGGCAAATCTTGGCACTCGCTGGCCATCTTGGTAATGCCTAGGCAGTTATTTCAGACTATCAGGCTCAAAAGCAGGCTCCTATTCAAATGAATGGGCAAAAATCTGTAACTCTAAATGTAATTGACTTTAAAAGTAGCCTACATCAGGCAAATCCATATTTAAATCTAAATGAAACTACCTTATTATCTTCTTCAAAATTGCTCAACTAAGGCTAAAGAAGATATTATCCTTCACATTACCTTATGCAACAACTAACGCATGCAACAGTTTTCATGACATTTCTATTGCCATGGTTACAGGGAAAGTCCACAGGACGCAAAATGTCAACCATGCCATTTTCAACAATGCGATTGGCTATTTAGAATAGATTACAGGGCAAGACTTCCAGTTCACAATTCTGCCATATAGTGTTATGAATTGCCCTCATAGAGCCCCATTACTTTTTATGTTAGTGATTCTCTGATTATACTCAAAATATATACAGTAGCGTTAGTTTGTGCAAATCGGTACTACTGCATTGGCTGCTGCATTGCGAGTCAAACAGATTAGACCCCTAAGTCTGCATTCTTAAGCCCGGTTTCTGATCATGATAAATCTGAATTCCGATTGAATGCTGCCCATATAAACTGTGCTGAAATATTCCTTAATTTGGTGACATCAGATAACGACACAGCTTCTTTTTAATCTTCCTATTGATTGAATTTTACTGTTAAGTAAGGTGAAACCTTGCATGTTCACCAGATCTGTCAGCTTGCCTGACAAAGTCTGCAGCACCGCGTTGTAGATGTTTCTTGGGAGACCACATTTTAATGGTGTGATGGAGTGACAGGGATTTAAAAAGAGTTCACACTTCCTGCATTCCCTGTTGGTTCTACTTTCAGCATTTTCAGAAAGAGGGACAATATTTCTCAAATTCCATGTTTTCTCCATGTGATTTATTACTCTTACATTAACCTTATGCGTAACAATATGATTTGCTTTCATGATTACTTATACTATGATCCTGAAGATTAGTTTGCCACCTCATTGCAAAATAGGTCTTGGATGGAGGTCTTGCACTCGTCTTGACTCCCCCTGGCTACTCAGAGTCAGTATAGAATCCCTTCCTCCCATGACTTGCCTGCTGTCTTTGGACCTTTTGTTTGAAAACAGACTCCATATTAATGAAGTTGCGTTGACTGACATGTCCCTCCCTTGAGTGGGAGAATGGTAAAGGGAGCACTGAAAAGAAATGAACATGCTTTGACGGCTCTCCTAACAACGGTAAGAGGTGGCCTCCAGGGAGGGAAAGCTTCAGTGGAAGGAGCGACCCTAATCCCCTCTCCTTCGCTCTGCCTCCCCCTCCACTTCCTTCTATCTGTGTCCACTGGCTGCAGGAAATGGAAGGCCAGGCACAGCCCCTGACAGACCTGAGAGCCAGTGGACCAGGAACCTGTCAGGGCTATTTTTGCCGCTCCTGCCCCAAGGGCTCCACTAAACCCGTCCAAAGCCTCTGTGTGTGTATCTGACTTCATGCGTGTGTGTGTGTGTGTGTGTGTGTGTGTGTGTGTGTCAGTGTGTGAAAGGGAAAGCTGTACTGCCAGCTATAAGAGATAGAAATATTGATAAAAAATGATTATTTTTTAATCTAGGTTAATTTAGGTATAAGTGTTCAAAGACTTTCAACTGAGAAAAAGTAGTAATGTGAAGTTAGCAAAACAGGCAGTATGTTGGTTAAATAATTATCTGGCTTGAAGATGGATATGATGGAGGCAAATGATGCAGTAACTAATAGAAGAGCTCTGGCAGCTGCAAATGTTAGGTTAGATAAAACGATGTCTGGAGCCCTACACTTTGTGGCTATCTTGTTAATTTGCTGTCTGGCGTAATTCATCATGTGTAATGGATGTGTATCATGCCATCAGTGGTTTTGAACTGATGAGGCTTACACTTCTGTTTTTGTTCAGGAATTTTCACACTTTGCATAGTCAAAATCTTTAATTAAAACATGGAGAGTTACAATAAATCATAGCAGGACAGTTTGGCATCATGATTTAATTAAGTAGAACAATCTAATCATTTGTAGAGTATTCCCATGCTTTATTATTCATGTATGTTCTTTTCTGAAGCCTATTATGGGAATAATAAGAAGCATTTTTTAGAATGTGTTACATCAACATGCCACCCTACATCTCTGCATGAACAACATATTAAGGTTCGACCTTTGAAATGCTGCAGATGTGTTATGGTGTTCTGTGCAATAGTGTTGTGGATTTATGTGATTAGCTGTAGACACAGAATG